>NC_030680.2:5409494-5706994 GCF_000004195.4 Xenopus tropicalis | reverse complement strand
CCCCTATTGTAACATATAGGGATATTATAAGTCCCCGAGGAGTTCTATGACTGTATAAAAGTCCAAGGCAGAAGGCCATGGAACTCCGAAGTGACTTATAATATCTTTATATTTTACAAAAGGGGGTACTTTATGATAATATACAAGTTTCAGTGAGTCATGTGACAGAAATTACATCACTAAGCTCCGTTTATAAGGATAAGGGAAATGACCCAACTGTATACTCTATAGTGATATAGATTTTTATATATATACTTTCTCTGAGTGCCCACAGCACAAGGCTCACTCCTACCCACTGTAGCTGCCCCTGTGCTATTAAATACAGGGGTGCCATAAGCAGACTGATGCCCTCACCCCTAGAGCGATCCATATGTGCAGCTGGGTGTGTTCCTGCTTCAGGATACTGATAACTTCATCCCCCTCCGGTAACTGATCAAAGTCAAGTTCAATGACCTGAAAGAAAACATGCAGAGTGATGAGTTAGTGTTGGGGTGCCATGGGGAAGGGGCACCTGATGGCTGGGGGGGGGGGGCATGGGAAAGGGGCACCTGATGGCTGGGGGGGGGGCATGGGGAAGGGGGGACCTGATGGCTGGGGGGGGGCATGGGGAAGGGGGGACCTGATGGCTGGGGGGGGGGGATTACTGAGGTTTGATGGCAGGGGATGGAGTCTGACATGGAAGCACAAGAAATGCAAGCCTGGTGGTGCTGGTGGGGAGTAGCAACCAAGAGCCTGATGGCTGGGCTAGCAGAACCGCAGAGAGGTGGCCTAGGGCGATGACGAAGGCAAGACCATCATTCCCATAGATGTAGGGCAATATTAATATCAGATGGCAGCTAGCAAATAGGTAGCAATGGAATCAGGGGCCAGATAGCCAATAGGTAGCAATGGAATCAGGGGGCAGATAGCCAATAGGTAGCAATGGAATCAGGGGGCAGATAGCCAATAGGTAGCAATGGAATCAGGGGGCAGATAGCCAATAGGTAGCAATGGAATCAGGGGGCAGATAGCCAATAGGTAGCAATGGAATCAGGGGGCAGATAGCCAATAGGTAGCAATGGAATCAGGGGCCAGATAGCCAATAGGTAGCAATGGAATCAGGGGCCAGCTGGCCAATAGGTAGCAATGGATTCAGGGGCCAGATGGCCAATACATAGCAATGGAATCAGGGGCCAGATAGCCAATACATAGCAATGGAATCAGGGGCCAGATGGCCAATACATAGCAATGGAATCAGGGGCCAGATGGCCAATACATAGCAATGGAATCAGGGGCCAGATAGCCAATACATAGCAATGGAATCAGGGGCCAGATGGCCAATACATAGCAATGGAATCAGGGGCCAGATGGCCAATACATAGCAATGGAATCAGGGGCCAGATAGCCAATACATAGCAATGGAATCAGGGGCCAGATAGCCAATACATAGCAATGGAATCAGGGGCAGATAGCCAATAGGTAGCAATGGAATCAGGGGCAGATAGCCAATAGGTAGTAATGGAATCAGGGGCCAGATAGCCAATAGGTAGCAATGGAATCAGGGGCCAGCTGGCCAATAGGTAGCAATGGAATCAGGGGCCAGCTGGCCAATAGGTAGGAATGGAATCAGGGGCCAGATGGCCAATACATAGCAATGGAATCAGGGGCCAGATAGCCAATACATAGCAATGGAATCAGGGGCCAGATAGCCAATAGGTAGCAATGGAATCGGGGGCCAGATGGCCAATAGGTAGCAATGGAATAAGGAGGCAGATAGCCAATAGGGAGTAATGGAATCAGGGGCCAGATAGCCAATAGGTAGCAATGGAATCGGGGGCCAGATGGCCAATAGGTAGCAATGGAATAAGGAGGCAGATAGCCAATAGGGAGTAATGGAATCAGGGGGCAGATAGCCAATAGGTAGTAATGGAATCAGGGGGCAGATAGCCAATAGGTAGTAATGGAATCAGGGGGCAGATAGCCAATACATAGCAATGGAATCAGGGGCAGGTAGCCAATAGGTAGCAATGGAATCAGGGGCCAGATAGCCAATAGGTAGTAATGGAATCAGGGGCCAGATAGCCAATAGGTAGTAATGGAATCAGGGGGCAGATAGCCAATAGGTAGTAATGGAATCAGGGAGCAGATAGCCAATAGGTAGCAATGGAATCAGGGGGCAGATAGCCAATAGGGAGTAATGGAATCAGGGGGCAGATAGCCAATAGGTAGTAATGGAATCAGGGGCCAGATAGCCAATAGGTAGTAATGGAATCAGGGGCCAGATAGCCAATAGGTAGTAATGGAATCAGGGGGCAGATAGCCAATAGGTAGTAATGGAATCAGGGGCCAGATAGCCAATAGGTAGTAATGGAATCAGGGGGCAGATAGCCAATAGGTAGTAATGGAATCAGGGGGCAGATAGCCAATAGGTAGTAATGGAATCAGGGGGCAGATAGCCAATAGGTAGCAATGGAATCAGGGGGCAGATAGCCAATAGGGAGTAATGGAATCAGGGGCCAGATAGCCAATAGGTAGTAATGGAATCAGGGGGCAGATAGCCAATAGGTAGTAATGGAATCAGGGGGCAGATAGCCAATAGGTAGCAATGGAATCAGGGGGCAGATAGCCAATAGGGAGTAATGGAATCAGGGGGCAGATAGCCAATAGGTAGTAATGGAATCAGGGGCCAGATAGCCAATAGGTAGTAATGGAATCAGGGGCCAGATAGCCAATAGGTAGTAATGGAATCAGGGGGCAGATAGCCAATAGGTAGTAATGGAATCAGGGGGCAGATAGCCAATAGGTAGTAATGGAATCAGGGGGCAGATAGCCAATAGGTAGTAATGGAATCAGGGGGCAGATAGCCAATAGGTAGCAATGGAATCAGGGGGCAGATAGCCAATAGGGAGTAATGGAATCAGGGGGCAGATAGCCAATAGGTAGTAATGGAATCAGGGGGCAGATAGCCAATAGGGAGTAATGGAATCAGGGGGCAGATAGCCAATAGGGAGTAATGGAATCAGGGGGCAGATAGCCAATAGGTAGTAATGGAATCAGGGGGCAGATAGCCAATAGGGAGTAATGGAATCAGGGGGCAGATAGCCAATAGGGAGTAATGGAATCAGGGGGCAGATAGCCAATAGGTAGTAATGGAATCAGGGGGCAGATAGCCAATAGGTAGTAATGGAATCAGGGGGCAGATAGCCAATAGGTAGTAATGGAATCAGGGGGCAGATAGCCAATAGGTAGCAATGGAATCAGGGGGCAGATAGCCAATAGGGAGTAATGGAATCAGGGGGCAGATAGCCAATAGGGAGTAATGGAATCAGGGGGCAGATAGCCAATAGGGAGTAATGGAATCAGGGGCCAGATGGCCAATAGGTAGTAATGGAATCAGGGGTCAGATAGCCAATAGGGAGTAATGGAATCAGGGGCCAGATGGCCAATAGGGAGTAATGGAATCAGGGGGCAGATAGCCAATAGGGAGTAATGGAATCAGGGGGCAGATAGCCAATAGGGAGTAATGGAATCAGGGGCCAGATGGCCAATAGGGAGTAATGGAATCAGGGGGCAGATAGCCAATAGGTAGTAATGGAATCAGGGGGCAGATAGCCAATAGGGAGTAATGGAATCAGGGGGCAGATAGCCAAGGGGCAGGGCCGGTACCGGCCATCAGACAGGGCAGAGGGATGGAAGAGGAGAGCGGACATGGGGACAGAAGACTGGATGGAGCCCCGCAGGGCAGAGGGGCATCTGTAGCTAACCGCATGGGGAGCGCTCAGTCACTGCTGGGGGGGCGGGCAGGCCCCGCACATTATCCCACTCACCTCATCCGTGTCCCGGAGAGGGATCTCTATAGAACCCCGCGACATCTTTCCCCCACGGTCCGAGACCTGCGAGAGTGCAGCAGGGAAGAACGGGGACTCGGCGGGGTCAATCCTCTCCTAGCCCGGAAACGAGCCGCCCGTCGTCACTTCCGCAGGGGCAGGCTTCCTTTACCCTACCTTCAGTCAGGAAGTGTCGTTCCCAAGGAGCAGCGGCGCCATTTTGTTGGTGGGCAAGGTAAGGCTATCCTATGGAACTGTCAGGTTTATTTAAACATAAATGAGCTGGTTAGATCATTAGAAAGTAAAATAAATGTAAATGTCAGCCTTTCTTTTTCCAGTATCATGTGACCGGGGGGTTAATAAGATAAAAGATAAATACAAAGTATAACAATAAATACAAATAAATACAAGATACAGTTACAGTTGCAATAAGTTAAGAGTCGAGGACACAAGATGATGGAGGTCCCTGCCCCGTAGAGCTTACAATCTATATGGGAGGGTAACTTACAGACACAAATAGGCAAATATAAGTGCTGTAGGTGACAGTGGGTGACAGTGGGTGACATTACAATATAAGTGCCAGTTCCCAGATCAGGTGCTGGGCGAGTGCTCCAAAAGGTAGTCTTTTAGTTTGGTTTTAAAAAGACTGGGGGAGGATTCTCTCCGGAGGAAATCAGGGAGGGCATTCCCAATGTAAGGGGCAGCAGGGCAGAAAGGGTTAAGGCGGGAAACAGCAGTAGTAGTGGGGGGCGCAACCAAACGATTGCTCTGCGAGGAACGAAGGAGTCGGCCGGGAATGTACAGAGACACAAGGGAAGAGATGGAGTGAGGAGCAGAGGAGTCGGCCGGGAACGTACGGAGACACAAGGGAAGAGATGGAGTGAGGAGCAGAGGAGTCGGCCGGGAACGTACAGAGACACAAGGGAAGAGATGGAGTGAGGAGCAGAGGAGTCGGCCGGGAACGTACGGAGACACAAGGGAAGAGATGGAGTGAGGAGCAGAGGAGTCGGCCGGGAACGTACAGAGACACAAGGGAAGAGATGTAGTGAGGAGCAGAGGAGTCAGCCGGGAACGTACGGAGACACAAGGGAAGAGATGGATTGAGGAGCAGAGGAGTCGGCCGGGAACGTACGGAGACACAAGGGAAGAGATGGAGTGAGGAGCAGAGGAGTCGGCCGGGAACGTACGGAGACACAAGGGAAGAGATGGAGTGAGGAGCAGAGGAGTCGGCCGGGAACGTACGGAGACACAAGGGAAGAGATGGAGTGAGGAGCAGAGGAGTCGGCCGGGAACGTACGGAGACACAAGGGAAGAGATGTAGTGAGGAGCAGAGGAGTCGGCCGGGAACGTACGGAGACACAAGGGAAGAGATGGAGTGAGGAGCAGAGGAGTCGGCCCGGGAACGTACGGAGACACAAGGGAAGAGATGGAGTGAGGAGCAGAGGAGTCGGCCGGGAACGTACGGAGACACAAGGGAAGAGATGGAGTGAGGAGCAGAGGAGTCGGCCGGGAACGTACAGAGACACAAGGGAAGAGATGGAGTGAGGAGCAGAGGAGTCGGCCGGGAACGTACGGAGACACAAGGGAAGAGATGGAGTGAGGAGCAGAGGAGTCGGCCGGGAACGTACAGAGACACAAGGGAAGAGATGTAGTGAGGAGCAGAGGAGTCAGCCGGGAACGTACGGAGACACAAGGGAAGAGATGGATTGAGGAGCAGAGGAGTCGGCCGGGAACGTACGGAGACACAAGGGAAGAGATGGAGTGAGGAGCAGAGGAGTCGGCCGGGAACGTACGGAGACACAAGGGAAGAGATGGAGTGAGGAGCAGAGGAGTCGGCCGGGAACGTACGGAGACACAAGGGAAGAGATGTAGTGAGGAGCAGAGGAGTCGGCCGGGAACGTACGGAGACACAAGGAAGAGATGTAGTGAGGAGCAGAGGAGTCGGCCGGGAACGTACGGAGACACAAGGGAAGAGATGGAGTGAGGAGCAGAGGAGTCGGCCGGGAACGTACGGAGACACAAGGGAAGAGATGGAGTGAGGAGCAGAGGAGTCGGCCGGGAACGTACGGAGACACAAGGAAGAGATGGAGTGAGGAGCAGAGGAGTCGGCCGGGAACGTACAGAGACACAAGGGAAGAGATGGAGTGAGGAGCAGAGGAGTCGGCCGGGAACGTACGGAGACACAAGGGAAGAGATGGAGTGAGGAGCAGAGGAGTCGGCCGGGAACGTACAGAGACACAAGGGAAGAGATGTAGTGAGGAGCAGAGGAGTCAGCCGGGAACGTACGGAGACACAAGGGAAGAGATGGATTGAGGAGCAGAGGAGTCGGCCGGGAACGTACGGAGACACAAGGGAAGAGATGGAGTGAGGAGCAGAGGAGTCGGCCGGGAACGTACGGAGACACAAGGGAAGAGATGGAGTGAGGAGCAGAGGAGTCGGCCGGGAACGTACGGAGACACAAGGGAAGAGATGGAGTGAGGAGCAGAGGAGTCGGCCGGGAACGTACGGAGACACAAGGGAAGAGATGGAGTGAGGAGCAGAGGAGTCGGCCGGGAACGTACGGAGACACAAGGGAAGAGATGGAGTGAGGAGCAGAGGAGTCGGCCGGGAACGTACGGAGACACAAGGGAAGAGATGGAGTGAGGAGCAGAGGAGTCGGCCGGGAACGTACGGAGACACAAGGGAAGAGATGGAGTGAGGAGCAGAGGAGTCGGCCCGGAACGTACGGAGACACAAGGGAAGAGATGGAGTGAGGAGCAGAGGAGTCGGCCGGGAACGTACGGAGACACAAGGGAAGAGATGGAGTGAGGAGCAGAGGAGTCGGCCGGGAACGTACGGCCGGGAACGTACGGAGACACAAGGGAAGAGATAGAGTGAGGAGCAGAGGAGTCGGCCGGGAACGTACGGAGACACAAGGGAAGAGATGGAGTGAGGAGCAGAGGAGTCGGCTGGGAACGTACAGAGACACAAGGGAAGAGATGGAGTGAGGAGCAGAGGAGTCGGCCGGGAACGTACGGAGACACAAGGGAAGAGATGTAGTGAGGGGCAGAGGAGTCGGCCGGGAACGTACGGAGACACAAGGGAAGAGATGTAGTGAGGGGCAGAGGAGTCGGCCGGGAACGTACGGAGACACCAGGGAAGAGATGGAGTGAGGAGCAGAGGAGTCGGCCGGGAACGTACGGAGACACAAGGGACGAGATGTAGTGAGGAGCAGAGGAGTCGGCCGGGAACGTACGGAGACACAAGGGAACAGATGTAGTGAGGAGCAGAGGAATGGAGGGCTTTGAAGGTTAGGAGAAGGAGTTTGTAAGATATTCTTTGTTTAATAGGAGCCACGATAAGGACTTTAGCAGGGGAAGGGCCTGAACTCTCCTGGATGAGAGGAGGAGAATTCTGGCAGCGGTGTTTAATATAGACTGTAGGGGGGAAAGATGGGAGTTAGGGAGGCCGGTTAATAGCAGGTTACAGTAGTCCAGTCGTGACAGGATGAGAGCATGCATGAGCAGCTTAGCTGTTACAGTAGAGAGAAAGGGACGGATTTTGGCAATATTGCGTAAGAAAAAGTGACAGGTTTTGACAGTGGAGTTAATGTGGTTAGAAAAGGAGAGACTGGAGTCAAAGATCCCCCCCAAACAACACGCCGAATCGACGGGGTTGATGAGGGTGCCATCAATAGAGATAGAAAAGGGGGGAGTAGGACCAGGCTTAGGTGGAAAGATCATTAGTTCAGTTTTTGTTAGGTTGAGTTTGAGGTGGCGTTGGTTCATCCAATTAGAGATAGCCAGGAGGCAGTTAGAGATAGTCAGGGGGCAGTTAGAGATTTGAGTCTCAGTTTCAACTGTTAATGAAGGGGTCGATAGATACATTTGGGTATCATCAGCATACAGATGGTATTTGAAGCCAAATGAACGGATAAGATCTCCCAAAGACAGCGTGTAAAGGGAGAACAACAACGGCCCAAGTACAGAGCCTTGGGGTGCCCCCACATTAAGTACAGAGCCTTGGGGTACCCTCACATTAAGTACAGAGCCTTGGGGTACCCCCACATTAAGTACAGAGCCTTGGGGTACCCCCACATTAAGTACAGAGCCTTGGGGTACCCCCACATTAAGTACAGAGCCTTGGGGTACCCCCACATTAAGTACAGAGCCTTGGGGTACCCTCACATTAAGTACAGAGCCTTGGGGTACCCCCACATTAAGTACAGAGCCTTGGGGTACCCCCACATTAATTACAGAGCCTTGGGGTACCCCCACATTAAGTACAGAGCCTTGGGGTACCCCCACATTAAGTACAGAGCCTTGGGGTACCCCCACATTAAGTACAGAGCCTTGGGGTACCTCCACATTAAGTACAGAGCCTTGGGGTACCCCCACATTAAGTACAGAGCCTTGGGGTACCCCCACATTAAGTACAGAGCCTTGGGGTACCTCCACATTAAGTACAGAGCCTTGGGGTACCCCCACATTAAGTACAGAGCCTTGGGGTACCCCCACATTAAGTACAGAGCCTTGGGGTACCCCCACATTAAGAGGAACTGGAGATGAGGTTTTATTAGCATAGGAGACAGTGAGGGAATGGTTAGAGAGGTAGGAAGAGACCCAGGATGCAGCCTGACTGCGGAGACCAATCGAATGCAGAATTTGCATCAGGAGGGAGTGGTCAACCGTATCAAACGCAGCCGATAGATCTAGGAGGATTAGTATAGAGAAGTGACCTTTGGCTTTGGCACCTGAAGATCGTTTGTAACTCTGCACAGGGCTGTCTCAGTAGAGTGCGCAGGCCGAAAGCCAGATTGCAGCGGGTCTAATAAATTATGGGCGTTAAGGAAGTTAGTGATACGGGAGAAGACAATACGCTCTAAGATTTTGGAGGCAAGCGGTAAAAGCGAGACAGGACGGTAGTTAGAGAGACAGGATGGGTCTAGAGTGGCCTTTTTTAGGATAGGCTTGACACAGGCCTGTTTGAAGGAACAGGGGACCCTTCCAGAGGGCAGGTCCGGCCACCCTGACCCCCACCCCACACACCCCCCAACTCCCACAGTGCCAATTCCATGTATAATACCCCAGAACCCACAGCAGGATAAATACAGTGCCAATTCCATGTATAATACCCCAGAACCCACAGCAGGATAAATACAGTGCCAATTCCATGTATAATACCCCAGAACCCACAGCAGGATAAATACAGTGCCAATTCCATGTATAATACCCCAGAACACACAGCAGGATAAATACAGTGCCAATTCCATGTATAATACCCCAGAACCCACAGCAGGATAAATACAGTGCCAATTCCATATATAATACCCCAGAACCCACAGCAGGATAAATACAGTGCCAATTCCATGTATAATACCCCAGAACCCACAGCAGGATAAATACAGTGCCAATTCCATATATAATACCCCAGAACCCACAGCGGGATAAATACAGTGCCAATTCCATGTATAATACCCCAGAACCCACAGCGGGATAAATACAGTGCCAATTCCATGTATAATACCCCAGAACCCACAGCAGATAAATACAGTGCCAATTCCATGTATAATACCCCAGAACCCACAGCAGATAAATACAGTGCCAATTCCATGTATAATACCCCAGAACCCACAACGGGATAAATACAGTGCCAATTCCATGTATAATACCCAAGAACCCACAGCGGGATAAATACAGTGCCAATTCCATGTATAATACCCAAGAACCCACAGCGGGATAAATACAGTGCCAATTCCATGTATAATACCCAAGAACCCACAGCGGGATAAATACAGGCCAATTCCATGTAATACCCCAGAACCCACAGCAGGATAAATACAGTGCCAATTCCATGTATAATACCCCAGAACCCACAGCAGGATAAATACAGTGCCAATTCCATGTATAATACCCAAGAACCCACAGCAGGATAAATACAGTGCCAATTCCATGTATAATACCCCAGAACCCACAGCAGGATAAATACAGTGCCAATTCCATGTATAATACCCCAGAACCCACAGCAGGATAAATACAGTGCCAATTCCATGTATAATACCCAAGAACCCACAGCAGATAAATACAGTGCCAATTCCATGTATAATACCCCAGAACCCACAGCGGGATAAATACAGTGCCAATTCCATGTATAATACCCCAGAACCCACAGCGGGATAAATACAGTGCCAATTCCATGTATAATACCCAAGAACCCACAGCAGGATAAATACAGTGCCAATTCCATGTATAATACCCCAGAACCCACAGCGGGATAAATACAGTGCCAATTCCATGTATAATACCCCAGAACCCACAGCGGATAAATACAGTGCCAATTCCATGTATAATACCCCAGAACCCACAGCGGGATAAATACAGTGCCAATTCCATGTATAATACCCCAGAACCCACAGCAGGATAAATACAGTGCCAATTCCATGTATAATACCCAGAACCCACAGCAGGATAAATACAGTGCCAATTCCATGTATAATACCCCAGAACCCACAGCAGGATAAATACAGTGCCAATTCCATGTATAATACCCCAGAACCACAGCGGGATAAATACAGTGCCAATTCCATGTATAATACCCAAGAACCCACAGCGGATAAATACAGTGCCAATTCCATGTATAATACCCAAGAACCCACAGCAGGATAAATACAGTGCCAATTCCATGTATAATACCCCAGAACCCACAGCAGGATAAATACAGTGCCAATTCCATGTATAATACCCCAGAACCCACAGCAGATAAATACAGTGCCAATTCCATGTATAATACCCAGAACCCACAGCGGGATAAATACAGTGCCAATTCCATGTATATACCCCAGAACCCACAGCGGGATAAATACAGTGCCAATTCCATGTATAATACCCAGAACCCACAGCGGGATAAATACAGTGGCAATTCCATGTATAATACCTAAGAACCCACAGCAGGATAAATACAGTGCCAATTCCATATATAATACCCCAGAACCCACAGAAGGATAAATACAGTGCCAATTCCATGTATAATACCCCAGAACCCACAGCAGGATAAATACAGTGCCAATTCCATGTATAATACCCCAGAACCCACAGCAGGATAAATACAGTGCCAATTCCATATATAATACCCCAGAACCCACAGCAGATAAATACAGTGCCAGTTCCATGTATAATACCCCAGAACCCACAGCAGGATAAATACAGTGCCAATTCCATGTATAATACCCCAGAACCCACAGCAGGATAAATACAGTGCCAATTCCATATATAATACCCCAGAACCCACAGCAGGATAAATACAGTGCCAATTCCATGTATAATACCCCAGAACCCACAGCAGGATAAATACAGTGCCAATTCCATATATAATACCCCAGAACCCACAGCGGGATAAATACAGTGCCAATTCCATGTATAATACCCCAGAACCCACAGCAGGATAAATACAGTGCCAATTCCATGTATAATACCCCAGAACCCACAGCAGATAAATACAGTGCCAATTCCATGTATAATACCCCAGAACCCACAGCAGATAAATACAGTGCCAATTCCATGTATAATACCCCAGAACCCACAACGGGATAAATACAGTGCCAATTCCATGTATAATACCCCAGAACCCACAGCGGGATAAATACAGTGCCAATTCCATGTATAATACCCAAGAACCCACAGCGGGATAAATACAGTGCCAATTCCATGTATAATACCCAAGAACCCACAGCGGGATAAATACAGTGCCAATTCCATGTATAATACCCAAGAACCCACAGCAGATAAATACAGTGCCAATTCCATGTATAATACCCCAGAACCCACAGCGGGATAAATACAGTGCCAATTCCATGTATAATACCCCAGAACCCACAGCGGGATAAATACAGTGCCAATTCCATGTATAATACCCAAGAACCCACAGCAGGATAAATACAGTGCCAATTCCATGTATAATACCCCAGAACCCACAGCGGGATAAATACAGTGCCAATTCCATGTATAATACCCCAGAACCCACAGCGGGATAAATACAGTGCCAATTCCATGTATAATACTCAGAACCCACAGCGGGATAAATACAGTGCCAATTCCATGTATAATACCCAAGAACCCACAGCAGGATAAATACAGTGCCAATTCCATGTATAATACCCCAGAACCCACAGCGGGATAAATACAGTGCCAATTCCATGTATAATACCCCAGAACCCACAGCGGGATAAATACAGTGCCAATTCCATGTATAATACCCCAGAACCCACAGCGGGATAAATACAGTGCCAATTCCATGTATAATACCCCAGAACCCACAGCGGGATAAATACAGTGCCAATTCCATGTATAATACCCAAGAACCCACAGCGGGATAAATACAGTGCCAATTCCATGTATAATACCCAAGAACCCACAGCGGGATAAATACAGTGCCAATTCCATGTATAATACCCAAGAACCCACAGTGGGATAAATACAGTGCCAATTCCATGTATAATACCCCAGAACCCACAGCGGGATAAATACAGTGCCAATTCCATGTATAATACCCCAGAACCCACAGCGGGATAAATACAGTGCCAATTCCATGTATAATACCCCAGAACCCACAGCAGGATAAATACAGTGCCAATTCCATGTATAATACCCCAGAACCCACAGCAGGATAAATACAGTGCCAATTCCATGTATAATACCCAGAACCCACAGCGGGATAAATACAGTGCCAATTCCATGTATAATACCCAAGAACCCACAGCAGGATAAATACAGTGCCAATTCCATGTATAATACCCCAGAACCCACAGCAGGATAAATACAGTGCCAATTCCATGTATAATACCCCAGAACCCACAGCGGGATAAATACAGTGGCAATTCCATGTATAATACCTAAGAACCCACAGCAGGATAAATACAGTGCCAATTCCATATATAATACCCCAGAACCCACAGCAGGATAAATACAGTGCCAATTCCATGTATAATACCCCAGAACCCACAGCAGGATAAATACAGAGCCAATTCCATGTATAATACCCCAGAACCCACAGAAGGATAAATACAGTGCCAATTCCATGTATAATACCCCAGAACCCACAGCAGGATAAATACAGTGCCAATTCCATGTATAATACCCCAGAACCCACAGCAGGATAAATACAGTGCCAATTCCATGTATAATACCCCAGAACCCACAGCAGGATAAATACAGTGCCAATTCCATGTATAATACCCCAGAACCCACAGCAGGATAAATACAGTGCCAATTCCATGTATAATACCCAAGAACCCACAGCAGGATAAATACAGTGCCAATTCCATGTATAATACCCCAGAACCCACAGCAGGATAAATACAGTGCCAATTCCATGTATAATACCCCAGAACCCACAGCAGATAAATACAGTGCCAATTCCATGTATAATACCCTAGAACCCACAGCGGGATAAATACAGTGCCAATTCCATGTATAATACCCCAGAACCCACAGCAGGATAAATACAGTGCCAATTCCATGTATAATACCCCAGAACACACAGCAGGATAAATATAGTGCCAATTCCATGTATAATACCCCAGAACCCACAGCAGATAAATACAGTGCCAATTCCATGCATAATACCCCAGAACCCACAGCAGGATAAATACAGTGCCAATTCCATGTATAATACCCCAGAACCCACAGCAGGATAAATACAGTGCCAATTCCATGTATAATACCCCAGAACCCACAGCGGGATAAATACAGTGCCAATTCCATGTATAATACCCCAGAACCCACAGCAGGATAAATACAGTGCCAATTCCATGTATAATACCCCAGAACCCACAGCGGGATAAATACAGTGCCAATTCCATGTATAATACCCCAGAACCCACAGCGGGATAAATACAGTGCCAATTCCATGTATAATACCCCAGAACCCACAGCAGGATAAATACAGTGCCAATTCTATGTATAATACCCCAGGACACACAGCAGGATAAATACAGTGCCAATTCCATGTATAATACCCCATGCATACAAGTAACTGTAAACAGTGTGAACAAAGTCAGTGAAATTAAAAAATATAGCTATAGTTTCCCTTTACATATGTACATGTAGAGGCTGACTATCTCCGGGAAGTTCAGGTTCTGGTACCAAGATTTGTAACTCTGGTTCATTGCATGTGCTGAACACAAGCCAACACTAGGGGGCAGTGTTGCACTGTGGGAAAGGGAGAACTGGTTTATTTTACCCCATAGGGACCAGTGATACTGCCCTGCACGCCTCCATGCAATCCCCTTGCATTCCATCAGACAATGTCAGGAGGTCCCTCTCTCTCCTATACAGACCCTCTTGGATTTTCGGTTACGGGGAAGTGTGACTCACAATAACAATCGGTTTATACGGAGGGCAAATATAAACTGTCTATGGGAAGGCAGCGGAGGCGCAGTTCTGGGAACTGATCAGCAAAGTTTATTTTGTATTTATTTATTGAGCTGTCTCTCTCCCACTACTCCATTCCCTTTCCCACCCCTGATTGTGGGGCCCCTAGAGCAGCAGTTAAATGCAGATCTCCCCAATGAAAATTACATTATAACATACACCCATAATCCAATTTTATGGCAGTCCTAAATCTGCAAGACCCCACCCACTTCCCTTAATTACAGATGCAAGAGTCTGCTCCAATGGGAGCCCAGCCCACCAACACAATGGCCGCCATTATGTTGGTATCTCACAATGAGGGAGGCCTGAGCAATGGAGGCTACTGATAATAAACTATAATATTCTGAAGCATGGTGGGATTTGTATCCAGAAACATCTGTCCAACCCTCAGCCTGTGGGGCATTGATTGACCCCATCTGACTTATCCAGAGGACCCCAGGACCTGTTCATTTTTGGCCCAACTGTACAATAGATGTATCTCTTTAAGACAAAGACTTCCCACTCCATACTTTAGCCCAAATATTGCAACATTGGGAGTCGCAGTGAGATGTAAGCATGGCGGGGGCACGGGGTATAAACAAAATGAAATACACGGGGCTGGAGAGCCTTTGAAGCCTCCCTTCCTGGAAGAGGCGCAGCCTAAAGAGGAACGTGGGTATTTTATTGGGAATCAGACAGTAAAATCAGGGACAACATGAAACAGACTCTTGTAAAGGTTCAGCCATGTAATGAGCCGTGAAGGTCTGATCATCACTGCCAAGAATGGGGCAATAAAACTATGTGCCCGGCTGTGATGATACTATAAATATACGGCCAGGGAAGGTGAGTATAAAACCTCATCCATCTAAAGATCCTCTACTTTTATAAATCAAAACAAGGTCATCTTTGCCCACCCAAAGTGCCCAATGAAGACTTGTCAGGATTGGTTGCATCCCAGAGGTATTGTTAAGTCTACCTGATCCAACCAGATATTGGCCCCATACACAGTAATGCTAAGTGGTCTGGTTGATACACCATCCCTTGATGGATCAGAGTCTTGCTGCACCCCAACATGATTAGTTACCCCTTCACTTGCCCATAAGCACAGAGTACCAGCCCTTCCCAGGCTATAAGGCAGCACTATGGTCATCTGGGCTCTTTACTTGCTGGATTGTTTACAAAACTCTTGAAACACCATTTCAAGGGGCGGATTAGTTTAACTGAAACCTCTTCTTCAGTTCTAAAGTGCAAAGTCCATGGCCACTGGTGATACAGGGAGAAGAGGGGTTCTATCATGTCATTGTGCCATCAAGCCTATAGTTGGGTCATCATGTTTGGGTGCACCCAAAGATATATCTGCTATTATATAGTGACTTGTCCAGGGACCTACCCCTGATATGATAGACCTCCTCCAGGATTACTGGAGCCTTTGCTAAACACTAATTCTAGAGTTTTGACATCAGCTTCAGTCCAGGAGACTCTGTTATTAACTTGAACCAAAATCCAATCTTCAAGCCAATGGGAGGAAGAACTCCCCATCTACTCCATCTACTATGAAGACTAAGGGGTATGTTTACTAAGAATGGAGATAAATATCACTGGTGATGTTGCCTGTAGCAACCAATTAGGTCTTTGCTTTGATTGCTAACTTGTAGGTGACTGTTCAAATCTTATTGCTGATAGGTTGCTATGGGCAACATCACCGGAGATATTTATCTCCAATCTTAGTAAACACGCCCCTAAGTCACCCACTGGGACCTTTCCTCCAGAATTGCTCCCCAACCAAATGTTTTGGCTGATATTCCCAACCCAGATATTCCCTGACCAAGTCCATTCTCATGAACCATTCTTAGGACTTTCCCATGGTCCAAAATGGCTTTATCCATTTACTACATTTTACGTATCCCATGAATACCTAGGAAAGCAGCCACTTCTATTAGGACTATAACCCTTAAATCAACCTCCATATCAATCTCCGATAATTGTGTTATATGGGAATGTGTATAGTATGACTTGTGGGTCCATCATGTCCATAATCTCCCATAGAATGAAGATGGCTGGTCTCACTCAGTCCATGTTGAGAGTGTATCCTTCAACAATTTGTTTAATCACCAGAATTATTACCTAAATGTTATGGGCCCCAAAGACTTGAGCAGTAGAAACTCTGTTTCTCCAACACCAGGAGCTAGAATTTGAGGTTCCTTCAACTCTGAGATCTTTGAAGGCACTTCTTCTTCTGACATTTTTAATTTGAATGACATTGTAATGGCTTATCTTTCTTTTATAGCCCTATACAACTTTTACAACGTATATGAATGCGTCATTGGTACACCAGTGGGCGGCCAATAAGCTATGACCTCATTACTGTTCCATGATTTTGCAATGGAAATCCACATAAACCCTCACAGGGCTTGCTATCCATGAGTGACGCTGCCTATTGCGTCGGCGGCCGCTCATCTTTCCCCCATGCGTGTGACAGCAGGGAATGTAATAACAAACGCCAGCTTGGAATGGAGGGGATAATATAGCGAGTGCTAGGGAGAGGTGTTTGAATGCAGACGTCTCCTTCACATCAACATACACTCGGCATTGTGTACATGTGCGATGCAGCGGGTCAGAGCCTGCAGGGTTCCTCCCATCCTAAATGGAACATCTCACTTCCGAATATTCACTTGCCAGCGGGGCTTAAACGCAGCCAATGGCATTGTCTCTTATCTCCGCTAATCCAAAATACATTGACTGCGTCTGCAAGCACCCATTCTCCAAATTCCTTTCTGTCTCTAAATCTTTGCCTATTGGGTTTATTTAATGGTTAAATGATTCCCTTTTCTCTGTAATAATAAAACAGTACCTGTACTTGATCCCAACTAAGATATAATTACCCCTTATTGGGGCAGAACAGCCCTATTGGGTTTATTTAATGGTTAAATGATTCCCTTTTCTCTGTAATAATAAAACAGTACCTGTACTTGATCCCAACTAAGATATAATTACCCCTTATTGGGGGCAGAACAGCCCTATTGGGTTTATTTAATGGTTAAATGATTCCCTTTTCTCTGTAATAATAAAACTGTACCTGTACTTGATCCCAACTAAGATATAATTACCCCTTATTGGGGGCAGAACAGTCCTATTGGGTTTATTTAATGGTTAAATGATTCCCTTTTCTCTGTAATAATAAAACAGTACCTGTACTTGATCCCAACTAAGATATAATTACCCCTTATTGGGGCAGAACAGCCCTATTGGGTTTATTTAATGGTTAAATGATTCCCTTTTCTCTGTAATAATAAAACAGTACCTGTACTTGATCCCAACTAAGATATAATTACCCCTTATTGGGGCAGAACAGCCCTATTGGGTTTATTTCATGGTTAAATGATTCCCTTTTCTCTGTAATAATAAAACTGTACCTGTACTTGATCCCAACTAAGATATAATTACCCCTTATTGGGGGCAGAACAGCCCTATTGGGTTTATTTAATGGTTAAATGATTCCCTTTTCTCTGTAATAATAAAACAGTACCTGTACTTGATCCCAACTAAGATATAATTACCCCTTATTGGGGCAGAACAGCCCTATTGGGTTTATTTAATGGTTAAATGATTCCCTTTTCTCTGTAATAATAAAACAGTACCTGTACTTGATCCCAACTAAGATATAATTACCCCTTATTGGGGCAGAACAGCCCTATTGGGTTTATTTAATGGTTAAATGATTCCCTTTTCTCTGTAATAATAAAACAGTACCTGTACTTGATCCCAACTAAGATATAATTACCCCTTATTGGGGCAGAACAGCCCTATTGGGTTTATTTCATGGTTAAATGATTCCCTTTTCTCTGTAATAATAAAACAGTACCTGTACTTGATCCCAACTAAGATATAATTACCCCTTATTGGGGGCAGAACAGCCCTATTGGGTTTATTTAATGGTTAAATGATTCCCTTTTCTCTGTAATAATAAAACAGTACCTGTACTTGATCCCAACTAAGATATAATTACCCCTTATTGGGGGCAGAACAGCCCTATTGGGTTTATTTAATGGTTAAATGATTCCCTTTTCTCTGTAATAATAAAACAGTACCTGTACTTGATCCCAACTAAGATATAATTACCCCTTATTGGGGCAGAACAGCCCTATTGGGTTTATTTAATGGTTAAATGATTCCCTTTTCTCTGTAATAATAAAACAGTACCTGTACTTGATCCCATGTATAGCAAAACAACAACCTTTGATCGGTCTAGGGTAAAAATGGCCATACACAGAGCGATCAAAGCTGCTGAGTTGGCAGCTAAGAGGCCCATGCATAGGACCAGCTGACCAGTAGGTATATGTGTCAGAAAATCATCCAGTTATCTGTGAGGTTGGTTAGGTAATCCAACCCATTGGCGCAATCTTCATGTGAGCACAAGCCCACATTATGATCCAACTGTGTCTTCTCCCCCCCATCCCAACAATGTCAGCCTTCACAAATACCATTATTTTGCAATGTAGGCCGTTCATTTTTTTCTCCATTTACTGGCAGAAAGAGATCCAGTAAACCTCATGGATATGCATGAAAATTGTATTTCAATTTCTGTTGTGTTGGTTCCAACACAATTATGTTGTTTGCCATTGCATGTTCCTGTAGGAATACAAGAGTTTCTTTTAAGAATTTGTCTATTGCCTAAGAAATGTTTTTGATAGATTATTTCCTGGTTGTGGGAACGTCTAGGTCATCCAAACCTTGATCTGGCTTTGGGGATATTAGAAATTGGTCTCATGAGATGTCTAGAACATTAGAACTTTAGTCTAGCTCTGATGATATCTAAACCATCAGAACCTTGGTCTGGCTCTGGTGACATCTAGACCTTGAGAACAATAGTCGAGCTCTAGGGACATCTTCTTGACGATCAGAACCTTGGTCTGGCTCTGGTGACATCTAGACCTTGAGAACAATAGTCGAGCTCTAGGGACATCTTCTTGACGATCAAAACCTTGATCTGGCTCTGGTGACATCTAGACCTTGGGAACAATAGTCTAGCTCTAGGGACATCTTCTTGACGATCAAAACCTTGATCTGGCTCTGGTGACATCTAGACCTTGAGAACAATAGTCTAGCTCTAGGGACATCTTCTTGACAATCAAAACCTTGGTCTGGCTCTGGTGACATCTTGACCATGAGAACAATAGTCTAGCTCTAGGGACATCTTCTTGACGATCAAAACCTTGGTCTGGCTCTGGGGGCATCGAAACCATCCAAAACTTGGTCTCTCTCTGGCAACATCTAAACCATTAGAACATTAATCTGGCTCTGAGAACATTTACACAGAAAGAAACTTGGTCTGGCTCTGAGGCCATCTTTCTAGACCATTAAAACCTTGGTCTAGTTCTGGCAACCATCAGAAATTTAGTCTAACTCGGGGGACATGAGGACCATTAGAACATTGACCTGGCTCTGGGGAACTTGGTCTGGCTCTGGGGAACTTGGTCTGGCTCTGGGGACATCTAAACTGTCAGAATCTTGGTCTGGCTCTAGAGAGACAACTAATTAATCAGAACTGTGATATGAAGCTGGGAACATTTAAACCATCAGAAACGTGGTCTATTTCTGGGGACATTTAAACCATCAGAACCTAGGTCTAGCTCTAGTCTAAAGGATTGATAACATCTGCAGATTAGTACACTGATTAACTATATTTCTGTTTTTTTTAACGAAATATGGAATAGAAGTATAGAAGGTCCAATCAGTAAGGAATAGAAGGTCCAACCAGTAAGGAGTAGAATGACCAGTCAGTAAGGAATAGAATGACCAATCAGTAAGGTATAGAAGGTCCAATCGGTAAGAAATAGAATGACCAGACAATAAGGAATAGAAGGTCCAACCAGTAAGGAATACAAGGTACAACCAGTAAGGAATAGAAGGACCAATCAGTGAGGAATAGAATGATCAATCAGTAAGGTATAGAACAGTGATCCCCAACCAGTGACTCATGAGCAACATGTTGCTCACCAACCCCTTGGATTTTGCTCTCAGTGCCCCCAAACCAGGGAGTTATTTTTGAATTCCTGACTTGGGGGCAAGTTTTGGTTGAATAAAAACAAGATTTCCTACCAAATAAAGCCCCTGTAAGCTGATAGGGTGCATAGAGGCCCCTAATAGCCAATCACAGCCCTTATTTGGCACTTCCATTAACTTTTATGGTGCTTGTGTTGCTCCCCAAGTCTTTTTACATTTGGGTAATAGAAGGTCCAATTAATAACGACTAGATGGACCAGATAATAAGGAATAGAAGGTCCAACCAGTAAGGAATAGAAGGTCCACTCAGTAAGCAAAAGAAGGTTCGACCAGTAAGCAATAGAAGGTCCAATTAGTAAGGAATAGAATGACCAATCAGTAAGGTATAGAATGATCAATCAGTAAGGAATAGAATGACCAATCAGTAAGGAATAGAATGACCAATCAGTAAATTATAGAAGGTCCAACCAGTAAGCAATAGAAGGTCCAATTAGTAAGGAATAGAATGACCAATCAGTAAGGTATAGAATGACCAATCAGTAAGGAATAGAATGACCAATCAGTAAGGAATAGAATGACCAATCAGTAAGGAATAGAATGACCAATCAGTAAGGTATAGAATGACCAATCAGTAAGGTATAGAATGACCAATCAGTAAGGTATAGAATGACCAATCAGTAAGGTATAGAATGACCAATCAGTAAGGTATAGAATGACCAATCAGTAAGGTATAGAATGACCAATCAGTAAGGAATAGAATGACCAATCAGTAAGGAATGACCAATCAGTAAGGAATATAAGATTCAGTAAGGAAGAGCCAAAGACCCCATGGGGGAGGAGCTGGAGCTATGAGCTGAAAACATGGTGGCAGGAAGGGGAAAGCAGTTGGGAATTAGCACCAATAGGCAATGGGGTTAGGGGCTGTAAGAATAGTGCATAAGTGGCCCCAGAAGTATGAGGCCCATAATGTAGTTTTTGCCATGTTTACTTCCCCTTGGCACTGACCCTTACAATCCATGGTAAGATCCTTACTGTGCATCCCGGGCTCCCAGGCTGCGGTTCTGTTGCTGGGGCTCACATCTGGACATCATACAAGTGGAAGCCTAAATGTGTATGGGTGACCCCTGACATCCCCCGGCTGTTGGAAATGAGACATTCCGTGCTGGTAATGGGACAGTCCTCGCTGGGGCCTGTGGATCCCATGGGTGAGAGCCCCTGTTGTTTATAGGGACACGGGGGTTTCATGTGATTGAGTCTCATTCAGAACATTGGCCCCCAGGAGCCATAAAATAAATGTTCGTTAACGAGCGGATAAAAAGTTTCACACAATCATTAAGGAGATGCTGGAGCTCATTTACACTTTGCCCCCTGGAACGAGCGCAATGACCCATCCATGTATTTATTATGGGCAGATGGGGAGCAGCACGTAGGCATCGTCCCTTCCTGCCCCCTACCCCTCCCCTTGCGTGTCATGGGATTGGTCCATCAGAGTGGGACTGGGGTGTGCAAGGCCCCCCGGGGCTGCTACCAAGGGGGCCCCTAAACTCCTCTTGGGCCCCTGGCACCCGTCCGCTCCCCTAACACCAACCCTAGAAGGCGGGGCAATTTGCCCCTGGGATTGCACAGTACTTGCTCTTTTAGGTTCCTAAGGAATTCTTCTTGCTCTGAGAAGTTCCCTTGCAACCTGGGGCAACTGAAATACCCCCTGAGAAGCTGCACCCTGGGGCAACTGAAATTTGCCCTGAGAAGTTCTCCTTTACCCTGGGGCAAATGAAATACCCCCTGATAAGTTCTCTTCTACCCTAGAGCAACTGAAATGCCTTCTGAGAAGTTCTCTTTTTAATCATCTGGCTTCTCCAACAGGCTATGGGCAAACTTAGGGGGCTGTTCCTGCTGAATTGTGCTTAGTACAGGGGAATCCCTATGTGCCATAGTTTTATGGTATCTCTCTGTACAGGCTATGGGCAAACTTAGGGGGCTGTTCCTGCTGAATTGTGCTTAGTACAGGGGAATCCCTATGTGCCATAGTTTTATGGTATCTCTCTGTACAGGCTATGAGCAAACTTAGGGGGCTGTTCCTGCTGAATTGTGCTTAGTACAGGGGAATCCCTATGTGCCATAGTTTTATGGTATCTCTCTGTACAGGCTATGGGCAAACTTCAGGGGCTGTTCCTGCTGAATTGTGCTTAGTACAGGGGAATCCCTATGTGCCATAGTTTTATGGTATCTCTCTGTACAGGCTATGGGCAAACTTAGGGGGCTGTTCCTGCTGAATTGTGCTTAGTACAGGGGAATCCCTATGTGCCATAGTTTTATGGTATTTCTCTGTACAGGCTATGAGCAAACTTAGGGGGCTGTTCCTGCTGAATTGTGCTTAGTACAGGGGAATCCCTATGTGCCATAGTTTTATATAGATTTCCATTTTTATTATTCCCATCAGACACATACAAAATGGAAATAAAACAAAATTTAGGGATCATTAACAATTCAATGTAATTAGGGGGAATAAAGAGAATATATAAGTGCAGGGACGGAGGGACAGACAGTTCCCATAGTGCATTGCGGCGGAGCTGGTACAGTACCAGTGAGAATGCCAGACAATACGAGGATATAAAAGGAATCATTGCTGCCATTGCTTATCTAAACTCTCCTTGTAAAAGCGCTAATTGCCCCTTTCCCCACCCCCGCGCTGTGGGGCAGAGAGTGGGTTCCAGCAGGACCTGGGGAGATGGGCTGGAACAGACTGTTTGGATATTGCTGAGTTTATGATCCGAGAGGTCGTTTGTAACAAACAGACTGGGATTAAACAAGCGGAGGAGATAAGTGAGTGTTATTATGGGCTGTAACTCCCAGAACCAGCGCCAGAACCCGCCCCCCACTCACACTTTTAATTACTGTCACAAATTAACTGCAATATACACCCTGCCCCCCCCCCCAACATATCCTGCCCTGCTATCCATCATTCCCATCAGCCCCTGCCCCAGTGAGCTTACAATCTAAGGTCCCTATCCCATTCCTATCAGCCCCTGCCCCAGTGAGCTTACAATCTAAGGTCCCTATCCCATTCCTATCAGCCCCTGCCCCAGTGAGCTTACAATCTAAGGTCCCTATCACATTCCCATCAGCCCCTGCCCCAGTGAGCTTACACTCTAAGGTCCCTATCACATTCCCATCAGTCCCTGCCCCAGTGAGCTTACAATCTAAGGTCCCTATCCCATTCCCATCAGTCCCTGCCCCAGTGAGCTTACAATCTAAGGTCCCTATCCCATTCCCATCAGCCCCTGCCCCAGTGAGCTTACAATCTAAGGTCCCTATCCCATTCCCATCAGTCCCTGCCCCAGTGAGCTTACAATCTAAGGTCCCTATCACATTCCCATCAGCCCCTGCCCCAGTGAGCTTACAATCTAAGGTCCCTATCACATTCCATCAGTCCCTGCCCCAGTGAGCTTACAATCTAAGGTCCCTATCACATTCCCATCAGTCCCTGCCCCAGTGAGCTTACAATCTAAGGTCCCTATCCCATTCCCATCAGCCCCTGCCCCAGTGAGCTTACAATCTAAGGTCCCTATCCCATTCCATCAGTCCCTGCCCCAGTGAGCTTACAATCTAAGGTCCCTATCACATTCCATCAGTCCCTGCCCAGTGAGCTTACAATCTAAGGTCCTATCACATTCCCATCAGTCCCTGCCCCAGTGAGCTTACAATCTAAGGTCCCTATCACATTCCCATCAGTCCCTGCCCCAGTGAGCTTACAATCTAAGGTCCCTATCCCATTCCCATCAGTCCCTGCCCCAGTGAGCTTACAATCTAAGGTCCCTATCCCATTCCCATCAGTCCCTGCCCCAGTGAGCTTACAATCTAAGGTCCCTATCCATTCCATCAGTCCCTGCCCCAGTGAGCTTACAATCTAAGGTCCCTATCCCATTCCCATCAGTCCCTGCCCCAGTGAGCTTTACAATCTAAGGTCCCTATCCCATTCCCATCAGTCCCTGCCCCAGTGAGCTTACAATCTAAGGTCCCTATCCCATTCCCATCAGTCCCTGCCCCAGTGAGCTTACAATCTAAGGTCCCTATCCCATTCCCATCAGTCCCTGCCCCAGTGAGCTTACAATCTAAGGTCCCTATCCCATTCCCATCAGTCCCTGCCCCAGTGAGCTTACAATCTAAGGTCCCTATCCCATTCCCATCAGCCCCTGCCCCAGTGAGCTTACAATCTAAGGTCCTATCACATTCCCATCAGCCCCTGCCCCAGTGAGCTTACAATCTAAGGTCCCTATCCCATTCCCATCAGTCCCCTGCCCCCAGTGAGCTTACAATCTAAGGTCCCTATCCCATTCCCATCAGTCCCTGCCCCAGTGAGTTTACAATCTAAGGTCCCTATCCCATTCCCATCAGTCCCTGCCCCAGTGAGCTTACAATCTAAGGTCCCTATCCCATCCCATCAGCCCCTGCCCCAGTGAGCTTACAATCTAAGGTCCCTATCACATTCCCATCAGCCCCTGCCCCAGTGAGCTTACAATCTAAGGTCCCTATCACATTCCCATCAGTCCCTGCCCCAGTGAGCTTACAATCTAAGGTCCCTATCCCATTCCCATCAGTCCCTGCCCCAGTGAGCTTACAATCTAAGGTCCCTATCCCATTCCCATCAGCCCCTGCCCCAGTGAGCTTACAATCTAAGGTCCCTATCCCATTCCCATCAGTCCCTGCCCCAGTGAGCTTACAATCTAAGGTCCCTATCCCATTCCCATCAGTCCCTGCCCCAGTGAGCTTACAATCTAAGGTCCCTATCCCATTCCCATCAGTCCCTGCCCCAGTGAGCTTACAATCTAAGGTCCCTATCCCATTCCCAATCAGTCCCTGCCCCAGTGAGCTTACAATCTAAGGTCCCTATCCCATTCCCATCAGTCCCTGCCCCAGTGAGCTTACAATCTAAGGTCCTTATCACATTCCCATCAGCCCCTGCCCCAGTGAGCTTACAATCTAAGGTCCCTATCCCATTCCCATCAGTCCCTGCCCCAGTGAGCTTACAATCTAAGGTCCCTATCCCATTCCCATCAGTCCCTGCCCCAGTGAGCTTACAATCTAAGGTCCCTATCCCATTCCCATCAGTCCCTGCCCCAGTGAGCTTACAATCTAAGGTCCCTATCCCATTCCCATCAGCCCCTGCCCCAGTGAGCTTACAATCTAAGGTCCCTATCACATTCCCATCAGTCCCTGCCCCAGTGATCTTACAATCTTAGGTCCCTATCGCATTCCCATCAGCCCCTGCCCCAGTGAGCTTACAATCTAAGGTCCCTATCGCATTCCCATCAGCCCCTGCCCCAGTGAGCTTACAATCTAAGGTCCCTATCACATTCCCATCAGCCCCTGCCCCAGTGAGCTTACAATCTAAGGTCCCTATCACATTCCCATTAGTCCCTGCCCCAGTGAGCTTACAATCTAAGGTCCCTATCGCATTCCCATCAGTCCCTGCCCCAGTGGAGCTTACAATCTAAGGTCCCTATCCCATTCCCATCAGTCCGTGCCCCAGTGATCTTACAATCTAAGGTCCCTATCGCATTCCCATCAGTCCCTGCCCCAGTGAGCTTACAATCTAAGGTCCCTATCCCATTCCCATCAGTCCCTGCCCCAGTGAGCTTACAATCTAAGGTCCCTATCGCATTCCCATCAGCCCCTGCCCCAGTGAGCTTACAATCTAAGGTCCCTATCCCATTCCCATCAGCCCCTGCCCCAGTGAGCTTACAATCTAAGGTCCCTATCGCATTCCCATCAGCCCCTGCCCCAGTGAGCTTACAATCTAAGGTCCCTATCACATTCCCATCAGTCCCTGCCCCAGTGAGCTTACAATCTAAGGTCCCTATCGCATTCCCATCAGTCCCTGCCCCACTGGAGCTTACAATCTAAGGTCCCTATCCCATTCCCATCAGTCCCTGCCCCAGTGAGCTTACAATCTAAGGTCCCTATCGCATTCCCATCAGCCCCTGCCCCAGTGAGCTTACAATCTAAGGTCCCTATCCCATTCCCATCAGTCCCTGCCCCAGTGAGCTTACAATCTAAGGTCCCTATCGCATTCCCATCAGTCCCTGCCCCACTGGAGCTTACAATCTAAGGTCCCTATCCCATTCCCATCAGTCCCTGCCCCAGTGAGCTTACAATCTAAGGTCCCTATCGCATTCCCATCAGCCCCTGCCCCAGTGAGCTTACAATCTAAGGTCCCTATCCCATTCCCATCAGTCCCTGCCCCAGTGAGCTTACAATCTAAGGTCCCTATCACATTCCCATCAGTCCCTGCCCCAGTGAGCTTACAATCTAAGGTCCCTATCACATTCCCATCAGTCCCTGCCCCAGTGAGCTTACAATCTAAGGTCCCTATCGCATTCCCATCAGCCCCTGCCCCAGTGAGCTTACAATCTAAGGTCCCTATCGCATTCCCATCAGTCCCTGCCCCAGTGGAGCTTACAATCTAAGGTCCCTATCCCATTCCCATCAGTCCCTGCCCCAGTGAGCTTACAATCTAAGGTCCCTATCACATTCCCATCAGTCCCTGCCCCAGTGAGCTTACAATCTAAGGTCCCTATCACATTCCCATCAGTCCCTGCCCCAGTGAGCTTACAATCTAAGGCCCCTATCACATTCCCATCAGTCCCTGCCCCAGTGAGCTTACAATCTAAGGTCCCTATCCCATTCCCATCAGTCCCTGCCGCAGTGAGCTTACAATCTAAGGCCCCTATCACATTCCCATCAGTCCCTGCCCCAGTGAGCTTACAATCTAAGGTCCCTATCACATTCCCATCAGTCCCTGCCCCAGTGAGCTTACAATCTAAGGTCCCTATCCCATTCCCATCAGCCCCTGCCCCAGTGAGCTTACAATCTAAGGTCCCTATCACATTCCCATTAGTCCCTGCCCCAGTGAGCTTACAATCTAAGGTCCCTATCCCATTCCCATCAGTCTCTGCCCCAGTGAGCTTACAATGTAAGGTCCCTATCCCTATCAGACTTTTTCAGCCTGAGCTGCTATGTAATTACTGTGATGCAATGGGGCTCAGCGCAGACGGATGCTGCCGTTATCATGCTGTAGGCCCGGCAGCCCCAGAGGCTGCTCCCTATAGAGAAGGGAATGAGGGGAAGTTTATATTGGATGGAGCAGAGCGTGAGATGGAGGGACGATGCTTGGGCTTTGGGAGCCAGATGTAACATTGCCCTTAAATGGTAAAAGCTCCCCGGAGTAAAAGGGAGGGAGGCCTCTTCGGGGGGGAAAGGACACTTTTAGCTTTTTGGTTGGGAATTTGCATAACTAAGAATAAACTGAATTTCCAGGCACGGACGTTACTTCTAATCTGGGCTTTATGATGGAGAGATCCCCCCGGCTGCACCGGCTCATTGGGTAGAAATCAATGCACAGAGCGGCGGGACCCCTGGAATCGGCTGCGGCACTTGGGGGGGAGGGGGGGTCGCTGGCTGCGTTCAATGATGCCATACAGGTAAGTGACAGATAT
The DNA here is from genome assembly GCF_000004195.4 of Xenopus tropicalis. NCBI lineage: Eukaryota > Metazoa > Chordata > Amphibia > Anura > Pipidae > Xenopus > Xenopus tropicalis. Next base: position 5,679,304 of record NC_030680.2, on the reverse strand, counting down.
ATCATACATGGTGCTTTATGATTGGCTGGTCAGCAAGTGTCCCAAAGAGCTTACACTCTAATAAGTACCGTCTATTTGTGCAATAAGATATATCAGTACATACAGTATTTGGGCAAAGGTTGGCCATGATGGACAGGAGCCTTTTATCAACCTCAGCTACTAACTTTGTATCTTGCAGACTCCACAATTTACCCCAATAACAATCAACAGGGGTAAATCTGAGGGGCAAACTGATGGTGTAGATTAGTTATTATTAGTAGTTTTTTAGTTTTTTCACTTTTCCTTTGGAGTTTCAGCAGCTATTTGGTTGCTAGGGTCTAAATTAACTTAGAAACCAGGGTGTGGTTTGAATGAGAGGCTGGTATATGAATAGGAGAGGGGCTGAATAGAAAAACAAGTTGTAAAAAAGTAACAATAACAATAAAACTGGAGCAATAGGTTTCGGCTGCCGGGGTCAGTGACCCCCATTGGAGGAAGGCAAATAATTCAAAAACGATAAAAAAAAAACAATAAAGACCAATTGAAAAGTTGCTTAGAATAGGCCACTCCAACCCATTTAAGAGGTTCTGCAGCAGCTGTAGCCAAGGTGATGATCTGCCATTGGGGGGGGGGGTTATATTTTGGATTAGAGAAGCCATGCTAATTGCATTAGTAATTAATAACCAAAAACAAAAGGCGATGTCCCCAAATCGTTGTTTTATCCTAGCGGGGGGTCACAGGGCGCCCCCATTATTCATATCGGGGTTCCTATTTACCCTCCAGTGAGGCCATTGTTAATCTCTGTAGCTGTGGGGGGGCTTTATGTAAATAAATAGGGACAATGGGGATAATATTTGGGGTGACTTGTTGCCCCCCCCGAGGAACCTAAAATGGTGGGTGCCAAAGTAGTCAAAATCAGGTGCCATTGCTCTTATAGTGTAATCTACTGCCCAACTCCCTGCACCCCCGGGTGGGACCCGGACATCTCCCCTCTCATTTATCTGCAGTGTGAGTATAATTGCCCCCGGCCAGGAGACAGGAAGCAGGAAGCACCGGCTGTGTCTGTTCTTTGTCATCATTAGAGCAACCAAGTCCCTCTAACGAATCACATGTCTCCCCCCCCCCCCCGTCCCCAACCACAGTGGCCACTGCAAACCCTTATATCCGGCTCTCATATTTGTCTGGGGGGGTCACGTCCCCAAATTTCACCTTAAGTACTCTTCAGCCAAAGTGTGGGAACCTCAAAGTATATAGAACCTTCCTTATATGTATAAGCTGTACCCCCATCCTGTACTGTCTAACACTATGGCACCTCCTACCCATATGTATAAATACAAATATACAGAGAAGGAATGTTCTGGGCACACAATAAGCTGTACCCCCATACTGTACTGTCTAAGGGAATCACTATGGCACCCCCTACCCATATGTATAAATACAAATATACACAGAAGGAATGTTCTGGGCACACAATAAGCTGTACCCCCATACTGTACTGTCTAAGGGAAACACTATGGCACCCCCTACCCATATGTATAAATACAAATATACAGAGAAGGAATGTTCTGGGCACACAATAAGCTGTACCCCCATACTGTACTGTCTAAGGGAAACACTATGGCACCTCCTACCCATATGTATAAATACAAAAATACAGAGAGGGAATGTTCTGGGCACACAATAAGCTGTACCCCCATACTGTACTGTCTAAGGGAAACACTATGGCACCCCCTACCCATATGTATAAATACAAATATACAGAGAAGGAATGTTCTGGGCACACAATAAGCTGTACCCCCATACTGTACTGTCTAAGGGAAACACTATGGCACCCCCTACCCATATGTATAAATACAAATATACAGAGAAGGAATGTTCTGGGCACACAATAAGCTGTACCCCCATACTGTACTGTTTAAGGGAAACACTATGGCACCTCCTACCCATATGTATAAATACAAATATACAGAGAAGGAATGTTCTGGGCACACAATAAGCTGTACCCCCATACTGTACTGTTTAAGGGAAACACTATGGCACCTCCTACCCATATGTATAAATACAAATATACAGAGAAGGAATGTTTTGGGCACACAATAAGCTGTACCCCCATACTGTACTGTCTAAGGGAAACACTATGGCACCCCCTACCCATATGTATAAATACAAATATACAAAGAAGGAATGTTCTGGGCACACAATAAGCTGTACCCTCATACTGTACTGTCTAAGGGAAACACTATGGCACCCCCTACCCATATGTATAAATACAAATATACAGAGAAGGAATGTTCTGGGCACACAATAAGCTGTACCCCCATACTGTACTGTCTAAGGGAAACACTATGGCACCCCCTATCCATATGTATAAATACAAATATACAGAGAAGGAATGTTCTGGGCACACAATAAGCTGTACCCCCATACTGTACTGTCTAAGGGAAACACTATGGCACCCCCTACCCATATGTATAAATACAAATATACAGAGAAGGAATGTTCTGGGCACACAATAAGCTGTACCCCCATACTGTACTGTCTAAGGGAAACACTATGGCACCCCCTACCCATATGTATAAATACAAATATACAGAGAAGGAATGTTCTGGGCACACAATAAGCTGTACCCCATACTGTACTGTCTAAGGGAAACACTATGGCACCCCCTACCCATATGTATAAATACAAATATACAGAGAAGGAATGCTCTGGGCACACAATAAGCTGTACCCCCATATTGTACTGTCTAAGGGAAACACTATGGCACCCCCTACCCATATGTATAAATACAAATATACAGAGAAGGAATGTTCTGGGCACACAATAAGCTGTACCCCCATACTGTACTGTCTAAGGGAAACACTATGGCACCCCCTACCCATATGTATAAATACAAATATACAGAGAAGGAATGTTCTGGGCACACAATAAGCTGTACCCCCATACTGTACTGTCTAAGGGAAACACTATGGCACCCCCTACTCATATGTATAAATACAAATATACAGAGAAGGAATGTTCTGGGCACACAATAAGCTGTACCCCCATACTGTACTGTCTAAGGGAAACACTATGGCACCTCCTCCATTATTACAGCAAACGTTGGGGCCCTGCTGACTAAGCCAACTCAAGCCCCCAATATATTTGGTGCTGGCTACACTGTACTATTTCCTGGATATTATGGTATAAAAGTGAGTTAATGCTCAGCTGTTCACCAGAGGAATGAATGTGTGATAAGCAATGTACCATATTCTTGCACGTTTGATTGGAAACATTTGGTTAATTCATTAATAGCAAAACAGACTTGGGCAATAATGAGTTTTGCAAGGAGAGGGAATTATGAGCAATTAGTAGGGGTTTATTTGATTTAAATATGTAAAAATATATAACCTTATATTGATTATCTTAGTTATATGAACTCTTGGATAGATCAGTTTATTTGGGTATATCAACTCTTGAATACAGGTATGGGATCCCTTATCCGGAAACCTGTTATCCAGAAAGCTTTGAATTACGGAAAGCCCATCTCCCATAGACTCCACTTTAATCAAATAATTCAGATTTTTAAAACTGATTTCCTTTTTCTCTGTATTAATAAAACAGTACCTGTACTTGATCCCAACTAAGATATAATTACCCCTTATTGGGGCAGAACAGCCCTATTGGGTTTATTTCATGGTTAAATGATTCCCTTTTCTCTGTAATAATAAAACAGTACCTGTACTTGATCCCAACTAAGATATAATTACCCCTTATTGGGGCAGAACAGCCCTATTGGGTTTATTTAATGGTTAAATGATTCCCCTTTCTCTGTAATAATAAAACAGTACCTGTACTTGATCCCAACTAAGATATAATTACCCCTTATTGGGGCAGAACAGCCCTATTGGGTTTATTTAATGGTTAAATGATTCCCTTTTCTCTGTAATAATAAAACAGTACCTGTACTTGATCCCAACTAAGATATAATTAACCCTTATTGGGGGCAGAAGTTTTATTAATGTTTTTTAGTAGACTTAAGGTATGGAGATCCAAATTAAGGAAAGATCCTTTATCCGGAACACCCTTGGTCCCGATCATTCTGGATAACGGGTCCTATACCTGTATATGAATTCATTTGGCTATATGAACTCTTTTATACGAATATGATTATTTTCTATGTACATGAACTCTTTTGGCTATATGAACATTTTTGGTATATATGTAGTTGTTTGGATGTAGGAACCCTTTTCAGTATATAAACTCTTTTGTAAAAGTCCAGTTCAATAATGTCATACAAAAAATTTTAGGATCTTTAGGATACCATTTGGGACTGTTAGTGCTCCGTGCATAAACAATGCATCCGCCATTCTGTGCAGTAGAATCATTTCCCAATCACTGAATGCGACTTCAGCTCAAATGTGAGAGTCGCAGTCTGATCCGCGTTTCCCAAGATGTGACATTTCCTGTTCCGCGGCTGTTTAGTCGGTGTAATATCATCGTGTTCCCATGGTCTGTATATTGGGCTGTCGGATAATCATAACACCGGCGTGACTGATCCGAGGCCTGGGGAGACTTACACTGGGATATTTCTGTATTTCCCCCTTTGGATTCAATCCAAACATCGCATTTTGGGGAGATGTATTATTAATTAAATAGGTTTCTGCCCTTTCCTTCCCACAGGGGGGATCTGTATTCATTATATGGGGTGCCTGGTACCCCAATGTTTCTATATATCTTTAACCTTGTTATGGGCTAAGGGGGCCCAGCCTGAAGGCCAGTTAGGGGGGGATTTGGGGTGAGTGCTTATTTGTGCCCTGGGTACCCCTGGAACTATAGCGGGGTGACTGTTACCCCAATGTTTCTATATATCTGTAACCTTGTTATGGGCTAAGGGGGCCCAGCCTGAAGGCCAGTTAGGGGGGGATTTGGGGTGAGTGCTTATTTGTGCCCTGGGTACCCCTGGAACTATAGCGGGGTGACTGTTACCCCAATGTTTCTATATATCTGTAACCTTGTTATGGGCTAAGGGGGCCCAGCCTGAAGGCCAGTTAGGGGGGGATTTGGGGTGAGTGCTTATTTGTGCCCTGGGTACCCCTGGAACTATAGCGGGGTGACTGTTACCCCAATGTTTCTATATATCTGTAACCTTGTTATGGGCTAAGGGGGCCCAGCCTGAAGGCCAGTTAGGGGGGGATTTGGGGTGAGTGCTTATTTGTGCCCTGGGTACCCCTGGAACTATAGCGGGGTGACTGTTACCCCAATGTTTCTATATATCTGTAACCTTGTTATGGGCTAAGGGGGCCCAGCCTGAAGGCCAGTTAGGGGGGGATTTGGGGTGAGTGCTTATTTGTGCCCTGGGTACCCCTGGAACTATAGCAGGGTGACTGTTACCCCCAATGTTTCTATATATCTGTAACCTTGTTATGGGCTAAGGGGGCCCAGCCTGAAGGCCAGTTAGGGGGGGATTTGGGGTGAGTGCTTATTTGTGCCCTGGGTACCCCTGGAACTATAGCGGGGTGACTGTTACCCCAATGTTTTCTATATATCTGTAACCTTGTTATGGGCTAAGGGGGCCCAGCCTGAAGGCCAGTTAGGGGGGGATTTGGGGTGAGTGCTTATTTGTGCCCTGGGTACCCCTGGAACTATAGCAGGGTGACTGTTACCCCAATGTTTCTATATATCTGTAACCTTGTTATGGGCTAAGGGGGCCCAGCCTGAAGGCCAGTTAGGGGGGGATTTGGGGTGAGTGCTTATTTGTGCCCTGGGTACCCCTGGAACTATAGCGGGGTGACTGTTACTCCAATGTTTCTATATATCTGTAACTTTGTTATGGGCTAAGGGGGCCCAGCCTGAAGGCCAGTTAGGGGGGGATTTGGGGTGAGTGCTTATTTGTGCCCTGGGTACCCCTGGAACTATAGCGGGGTGACTGTTACCCCAATGTTTCTATATATCTGTAACCTTGTTATGGGCTAAGGGGGCCCAGCCTGAAGGCCAGTTAGGGGGGGATTTGGGGTGAGTGCTTATTTGTGCCCTGGGTACCCCTGGAACTATAGTGGGGTGACTGTTACCCCAATGTTTCTATATATCTGTAACCTTGTTATGGGCTAAGGGGGCCCAGCCTGAAGGCCAGTTAGGGGGGGATTTGGGGTGAGTGCTTATTTGTGCCCTGGGTACCCCTGGAACTATAGCGGGGTGACTGTTACCCCAATGTTTCTATATATCTGTAACCTTGTTATGGGCTAAGGGGGCCCAGCCTGAAGGCCAGTTAGGGGGGGATTTGGGGCGAGTGCTTATTTGTGCCCTGGGTACCCCTGGAACTATAGCAGGGTGACTGTTACCCCAATGTTTCTATATATCTGTAACCTTGTTATGGGCTAAGGGGGCCCAGCCTGAAGGCCAGTTAGGGGGGGATTTGGGTGAGTGCTTATTTGTGCCCTGGGTACCCCTGGAACTATAGTGGGGTGACTGTTACCCCAATGTTTCTATATATCTGTAACCTTGTTATGGGCTAAGGGGGCCCAGCCTGAAGGCCAGTTAGGGGGGGATTTGGGGTGAGTGCTTATTTGTGCCCTGGGTACCCCTGGAACTATAGCGGGGTGACTGTTACCCCAATGTTTCTACATATCTTTAACCTTGTTATGAGTCAGCTATAAAGAACCCATTTTTCCAATTCAGCTTTATATAAATATTAGTTAAAAAACCAGACCAAACACATACAAATATAGTTCAGAATGTGCTTTTCGGATGAATGACCAACTATTTTGTGCCGTTAGGTAATTCCTCCCTCAGTTACATAACTAACAGATTAAGGGCTCCCGCGTGAATGGCTGTTTGGGTCGGACCCCATAAAGTAGAAATGGCTTCTAATCTGCGCAGAAAACGATTACGTTGCTATAGTAACACAAACAAACATCACCGGAATTAGTGATCTGAAACCAAAAATAGGTTTTGGTTTTTTAAAAAATGGGCTTCCTAAATTTGTAGATATATTCAGCCAAGTCCAACACACACAGAGAGAAGCGGGGGGCTGTACTGTACCCCCTATGCTCGTACATGGCGGTGGCGGCCGTGGGGGGGCATAATGCGATTTCTATTTAAAGTCGTGTTCCATTTATATATTCAGCCTCCAGGTTCCACCCAGATTTCCTCAACAGATACTAATAAATGAAATATCGCTCCCGGCAGAGAGTTCAGAAGTTAATGGGGGCGATTAGGGCAACGGCTCATTTAGGCAGGGTCTTTCCTGAGCCAGGAAGCTGCCGGGGGGAGTCAGATTTGTATCTGGTGGGAGAGATGGATGTTATACGCATTAATAATGCTCTCTACTGATAGGCCCACCCACTTACTTCTCAATTAAATAGCATTATAATTGTATAAATTGCCCTTTACTGGTCCTTGCTTCATTCCTATGCACCAGAATTGCACTGTCCCAGGGGCAATATACGCCTGTCTTCTAAATTATCCTATTGGACATGTATTTTGTCTATTTTTAATCTACAGGTATCGGACCCCTTATCCGGAAACCCATTATCCAGAAAGTTCCGAATTACGGAAAGGCAAATGATTCCCTTTTCTCTGTAATAATAAAACAGTACCTGTACTTGATCCCAACTAAGATATAATTACCCCTTATTGGGGCAGAACAGCCCTATTGGGTTTATTTAATGGTTAAATGATTCCCTTTTCTCTGTAATAATAAAACAGTACCTGTACTTGATCCCAACTAAGATATAATTACCCCTTATTGGGGGCAGAACAGCCCTATTGGGTTTATTTCATGGTTAAATGATTCCCTTTTCTCTGTAATAATAAACAGTACCTGTACTTGATCCCAACTAAGATATAATTACCTCTTATTGGGGCAGAACAGCCCTATTGGGTTTATTTCATGGTTAAATGATTCCCTTTTCTCTGTAATAATAAAACAGTACCTGTACTTGATCCCAACTAAGATATAATTACCCCTTATTGGGGGCAGAACAGCCCTATTGGGTTTATTTCAGGGTTAAATGATTCCCTTTTCTCTGTAATAATAAAACAGTACCTGTACTTGATCCCAACTAAGATATAATTACCCCTTATTGGGGGCAGAACAGCCCTATTGGGTTTATTTCAGGGTTAAATGATTCCCTTTTCTCTGTAATAATAAAACAGTACCTGTACTTGATCCCAACTAAGATATAATTACCCCTTATTGGGGCAGAACAGCCCTATTGGGTTTATACATACATAAGGTGTGTTACAGGGGGAGGAGCCTAGAGATAGTGGGTGGGACTATAATATTCTACTAAATGTTTACAGGGGTTGGGGCAAGTAGCCAGTAACTCAAACAGTGGTTGGGGGTAGAATGGTAGAATGCTCTGATGGAAGCTTGAAGGGGATGAAGAAAGGAGTATAGAGTTCAATCAATGGATCAGTCTATAGAAGTCTGAAAGCCGCCATAGCCATGTCGTGTCCATGGGCCGCTGGCCAATCAGCATTGCTGAGCCGGAGTGCATTTAGGGTTGGGGAAGACCAAGTCACAGTTACGGTGCCTGTTGGGCTCAGGCATGGAGAAGAGAGTAATGCACAGGAGATTAAATATTATTATGTAAAGTTTATATTATGTGGCACTTACTATAACACACGGGATTAAACTGGCCCATATATCTCCATTAGCTGCTCCCTACAGCCCCCCAGAGACTCCGCAGTCTGGAGCCGTAATGAGAAATTGCCTGCCGGGAGGCTGAAATATTGTGCAGCAGATATTCCCAACTTCTACAGGGTGGCATAGGCCCAAAACTGCCTAAATTGGGGCACAGCCAGCCCCCCAGCTAATGAGACAATACAGAAAATGGATTGAGCAGCTGAACTATAGACTGTTGACCCAGCAGTGCAGCTACAGAGACAGCAGTTTAACCACAGAGACTGCCAAAGCAGTGGCATAAATGTAGATACATTTGACCCCCTATGTGGGAAAGGGTGTTAGTTTAATTTTAGGGTAATTTCTAGCTGTGTCCACAAGGTGGAGCTAGTGGGTGATGTAAAAAGGTTGTACAATATAGGGGCCTCTAGAGGGAGCTAGAGGGAGTTAGTGAGTGTTGGGAAAGTCCCAGAGGGAGGAGTTGAAGGAGGGGAGTGGCAGAGCAAGAGGTGGATGCCTCATGGGAAACAGGCAAACACAGGAAGTCATCTGACCAGCAGAAGGCACTGAAACAGGAAGAGGTAGGCAAACTAGCGAGTGAAGGCCTAGCTTGTATTATAGCACACTGTAATGATGTAAGAAAGCCCAGGTTAGTGAGAAGGGGCAGCTAAAAGCCCCAACAAGGAGTGAGTGGGAGTAGCTTCCCAGAAGGTACCAGTCAGGGTTGAAGTGGATAGTGAGGGGGTAGGAAGGCCTTCAGGGATTCGGCAAGGGGAGGAGTGTTGACTGGACTCCCAGGAAGGCACTGAAGGCTGATGTTGAGAGTGGGAGGGAACACTGTAGGGACCAGAAAGTGAACCTGCCTGTGGAAAATATTATTCAACCTGTGTAGGTGACGTGATTAAACAGTAATTACTGCCTATATATGTAACCACTGAGACAGCTGCCCGAACAGCATATCCACAGGGACAGCCAACCCAATGGCATAACCACTGATTCAGCTGACTCTTATGCAACTGTAGAGACATTAACAGGCACAGTGGTTTAACCAATGAGACAGCCAAGCCAGCAAGGTAACTACAGAGGCAACAGATACAGTGAGATGTATACAGAGACAACCTTCCCAGAGTTGTAACCATAGAGGCAGCTAGACCAACAGTGTAACCAGACAGACAAAGACACAGTGAGGTATTTACAGAGACAGCCATCCCAGAGGTGTAACCATAGAGACAGTAGGCACAGTGGTGTAACCACAGAGGCATCTAGACCAAGAGTGAAACCATAGAGACAGACACAGTGGTGTAACCATAGAGACAGTTATGCTAGCCAAATAACCATAGAGGCATCTAGACCAAGAGTGAAACCATAGTGACAGTAGGCACAGTGGTATAACCATAGAGGCATCTAGACCAAGAGTGAAACCATAGAGACAGTCACGGTGGTGTAACCATAGGGGCATCTAGACCAACAGTGTAACCATAGAGACAGTATACACAGTGGTGTAACCATAGAGGCATCTAGACCAAGAGTGAAACCATAGAGACAGTAGGCACAGTGGTGTAACCATAGAGGCATCTAGACCACAAGTGAAACCATAGAGACAGTAGACACAGTGGTGTAACCATAGAGACAGTTATGCTAGCCCAATAACCATAGAGGCATCTAGACCACGAGTGAAACCATAGAGATAGTAGACACAGTGGTGTAACCATAGAGGCATCTAGACCACAAGTGAAACCATAGAGACAGTAGACACAGTGGTGTAACCATAGAGACAGTTATGCTAGCCAAATAACCATAGAGGCATCTAGACCAAGAGTGAAACCATAGAGACAGACACAGTGGTGTAACCATAGAGACAGTTATGCTAGCCAAATAACCATAGAGGCATCTAGACCAAGAGTGAAACCATAGTGACAGTAGGCACAGTGTTATAACCATAGAGGCATCTAGACCAAGAGTGAAACCATAGAGACAGACACGGTGGTGTAACCATAGGGGCATCTAGACCAACAGTGTAACCATAGAGACAGTATACACAGTGGTGTAACCATAGAGGCATCTAGACCAAGAGTGAAACCATAGAGACAGTAGGCACAGTGGTGTAACCATAGAGGCATCTAGACCACAAGTGAAACCATAGAGACAGTAGACACAGTGGTGTAACCATAGAGACAGTTATGCTAGCCCAATAACCATAGAGGCATCTAGACCACGAGTGAAACCATAGAGATAGTAGACACAGTGGTGTAACCATAGAGGCATCTAGACCACAAGTGAAACCATAGAGACAGTAGACACAGTGGTGTAACCATAGAGACAGTTATGCTAGCCAAATAACCATAGAGGCATCTAGACCAAGAGTGAAACCATAGAGACAGTAGACACAGTGGTGTAACCATAGAGACAGTTATGCTAGCCAAATAACCATAGAGGCATCTAGACCACGAGTGAAACCATAGAGACAGTAGACACAGTAGTGTAACCATAGGGGCATCTAGACCAACAGTGTAACCATGGAGACAGTTATGCCAGCCAAATAACCATAGAGGCAGCAGTCGGCAGACCCCGTGGGAATGTCTCTCACATTATAAGTCAAACTCATGGCTCCGGAGCTGATAGAAAGTCAGGCAAGAGAGTAGGAAATAACAGTTATCTATCACTGGGAGCAGCCAGGCATTATAAACACTGCGCTCACTGAGAGACAAAGCTAAACAGACTCCAGTTACCAGCGCATCGGGTAAACTCACTGAGGGGCCCAACCCATAGATCCATCTGGGCCCCATTACAGGAACCCCATCTCCAGGAACCCTAAAACCAATGCTTTGTGCAGTATGGGTTATCTCTGCATTTTGCATTTGTAAAGTCAAGGTTCTGGGTGCCCCCCAATCCAATTTCTTTTCCCATGGCTGGTCTTTTGATCTTAGGTATTATGGGGGTCTCACTTGTTGGGGGGCTGTCTTGTTGCAGGACAGAGGCTGCTGTACACTCTGCTTCACAAAGGATCAAAGGGCGAGGAACACAGGCTGCCGTTCCTAGCGGATAATCAGAAAACAGAATATAAAGTCCTGGGGTTTCTGTGAAACATAAAACATCTTTGTGGCAGACAGAGCCGCATCTCGGAAATAGGAAACTTAATGCCCCCCCCACTCATTGAGGGAATGGTTTTGCCTCCTTTTACGGCTCGTCCACATAGCCATGAATAGGGGGGTTCCTTAGCACCCAACATTTCCATTTACAAAATGTTTATTTGGGCACAGCTGATATGAATGAGGATATGTAATCTGCTCCCTATATTGCGGAATATGTTGGTGCTTTATAAACAAATGTTAATAATAATAATAATAATATTATTTGAGGGGCCATGTAACTCCCAGTGACAGTACCAGCAATGCTAAATGGGCAAAATGGAACCATTTTGCCCATTTAGCATTGCTGGTACTGTCACTGGGAGTTACATGGCCCCTCAAAAAAAGAATAAGGCACCCCCAACCTGTTATTGGGGGGCACCATAGCCTGGAGCCCTGTGGCACGGGGGGACTCGAGATGGAAAAGTCATTTCTGGCCATGAGTGGGGAGGGGCTTGTAGGGAGCTGCCAGGGCTTGGGTGGGATGTGGGTGGAGTTTTGATTTTTTTCAGACTGGGGTGTTTGGGGGCCACCGGGTGCTGTCACCCAAGTACCTACCTCCCCAAGTGCAGTTGGTTCGGAAATTAAGTTCAATGATTCAAAGGGCTTTATCTGCCAACTTGGACTGGTGCGGCCAATTTTATTTATAAGGAGCTGAAGGAACAAAGATACTAATCTGTCCCGTTTTGGACAATAAGTCCGATATTGTTGGATCGAAATTTGTGACACATCATTTTTTCAACCGCTTTGAGCAGATCTTTGGGTGAAATGCGGATGAGAATTTTCAAGTCATTTGTTCCCCTTTGCAGACTTGGCAGAACCCAGTATTTCCTATGGGAGGCCGAGGAATTTGTCTTTTGTATTTTTGGCAAGATTAGAAATAATCATCGAATATTTTCAATTCTGAATACAACAGGCTCTTGGTTGCGTGTGATTCTTACAGGGTTGCATTGTGGGTACAAAGATTTTTCACAAAATTATTTTTTTCCAGAAAAATATTCTTATGATGAAGTTGGTTGATTGTATTTAAAACAATAGAGAAATTAAAAAAAAAAGGGTCCAGAGGTTGCGCACCCCGGATTTGTGTAATTCCCCCTGCACTGCCGGGGGCCCAGGCCTTCCTGCCCCCATGTCTCTAACCCACTTTGTGATTAATGTAGAACTTAGGGGCCCCTTGGGATTTAATGCTGATGAAATGTGTTATATAATTCCTGCCCCAGTCAGATCTCTGGTGCGGAATCTACTGTGGCTTCTAAAGGAAACAATCTGATTGGCAGAAAAGAAATGAAAATGTTTCTTATTATTGGCAAATGGAGACAAATGTACAATTTATCAACTGTCCAAGCCGATGTTTAGATTTTAAGATAAGACATAAAGAAGGGGAGAGAAGAGGGAGGATGGGGGGGAGTAAGGCCAAACAGTTGGGGGGGGGGAATAGAAAAGGAAAGGAGAGGGGATGAGAGACAGAAGGAGAGAGGGGAAGGGAAAGGGGGTTCGGGGAGTAGAGAGACAAATGGGGGAGAGGGAAATATAGAAGGGGGGAGAAGAGGGAGGATGGGGGGGAGTAAGGCCAAACAGTTGGGGGGGGGAATAGAAAAGGAAAGGAGAGGGGATGAGAGACAGAAGGAGAGAGGGAAGGGAAAGGGGGCTCGGGGAGTAGAGAGACAAATGGGGGGAGAGGGGAAATATAGAAGGGGGAGAAGAGGGGGATTGGGGGGAGTAAGGCCAAACAGTTGGGGGGGGGGAATAGAAAAGGAAGGAGAGGGGATGAGAGACAGAAGGAGAGAGGGGAAGGGAAAGGGGGTTCGGGGAGTAGAGAGACAAATGGGGGAGAGGGGAAATATAGAAGGGGGGAGAAGAGGGAGGATGGGGGGGAGTAAGGCCAAACAGTTGGGGGGGGAGGAATAGAAAAGGAAAGGAGAGGGGATGAGAGACAGAAGGAGAGAGGGGAAGGGAAAGGGGGTTCGGGGAGTAGAGAGACAAATGGGGGGAGAGGGGAAATATAGAAGGGGGAGAAGAGGGAGGATGGGGGGGAGTAAGGCCAAACAGTTGGGGGGGGGAATAGAAAGGAAAGGAGAGGGGATGAGAGACAGAAGGAGAGAGGGGAAGGGAAAGGGGGCTCGGGGAGTAGAGAGACAAATGGGGGGAGAGGGGAAATATAGAAGGGGGAGAAGAGGGGGGATGGGGGGGGAGTAAGGCCAAACAGTTGGGGGGGGGGGAATAGAAAAGGAAAGGAGAGGGGATGAGAGACAGAAGGAGAGAGGGGAAGGGAAAGGGGGTTCAGGGAGTAGAGAGACAAATGGGGGGAGAGGGGAAATATAGAAGGGGGGAGAAGAGGGAGGATGGGGGGGAGTAAGGCCAAACAGTTGGGGGGGGGATAGAAAAGGAAAGGAGAGGGGATGAGAGACAGAAGGAGAGAGGGGAAGGGAAAGGGGGTTCAGGGAGTAGAGAGACAAATGGGGGGAGAGGGGAAATATAGAAAGGGGGAGAAGAGGGAGGATGGGGGGGAGTAAAGGTGTTTAAGAGAAAATAAAATCCAATGGGGGGAAGGAGAATAAGGGGCAGACAAGGAAGGGTTCAGTTATTAAGGAAGGAGGGAAGGGGAAGGGGAGGAGTTAGTGGGCCCCGTGCCTAAGGTTCCCTCTGGGACCCCAATCAGTGGGATTTCCTGCTTTATATTTTCAAGGGCAACAAATTCTCCCAAACAAAACAAATCAGATTGTCGGACACTTCCAGCTTTTGAGGAATTGGCAGCGAGTGAGGGGTCAGTGCAAGGGATCTGTCTCACTCCTGTTATTCTGGGATAATAAAGAATGATAGATTAGAGTTAGAGATCAGCGCTGGGAAAGTTTCCCTTTATTCTACACTTTTATTGCATTTTTTTCTTTTTTTGGCAACTTGGCAGCTTCATCCAATCTCCTGCTCCCTGGCCTTCAAGTGATTGGACAGAATGAACAAGCCCTTCCCTCTCCTATGCTAAAAATGACTTCTCAGTAATTGTTGATTTTGGGTGATAATCAGGGATTTTGTATATTTTTTCTCGTTTCAAGAGGAAGTTGACCTGAAAATGAATCAGTGGATCAGGGCGGAGCTATGGGGCAGCTGGGAACAACGGAACCGGGACTTGCAGTGACCCATAAGTCTAAATATTGGGGGTCAGTGTTCAGGCTCTTATTCATCTTCCAGCAATTCAGCCTGACTGCTGGGGTCAATGATCCACAGACTGAATGACTGAGTTCTCTTCCAATTTTAGACTGTTCCTTCCAAAATTCTACATGTTATTTGTGACAAGCTCTGTTTCTGGGGCTCGAGGATAGGAATAGGGACACAGCTTTTGTTTTAAGAATGCTCTGGGCACACAATAAGCTGTACCCCCATACTGTACTGTCTAAGGGAAACACTATGGCACCCCCTACCCATATGTATAAATACAAATATACAGAGAAGGAATGCTCTGGGCACACAATAAGCTGTACCCCCATACTGTACTGTCTAAGGGAAACACTATGGCACCCCCTACCCATATGTATAAATACAAATATACAGAGAAGGAATGTTCTGGGCACACAATAAGCTGTACCCCCATACTGTACTGTCTAAGGGAAACACTATGGCACCCCCTACCCATATGTATAAATACAAATATACAGAGAAGGAATGCTCTGGGCACACAATAAGCTGTACCCCATACTGTACTGTCTAAGGGAAACACTATGGCACCCCCTACCCATATGTATAAATACAAATATACAGAGAAGGAATGTTCTGGGCACACAATAAGCTGTACCCCCATACTGTACTGTCTAAGGGAAACACTATGGCACCCCCTACCCATATGTATAAATACAAATATACAGAGAAGGAATGTTCTGGGCACACAATAAGCTGTACCCCCATACTGTACTGTCTAAGGGAAACACTATGGCACCTCCTACCCATATGTATAAATACAAATATACAGAGAAGGAATGTTCTGGGCACACAATAAGCTGTACCCCCATACTGTACTGTCTAAGGGAAACACTATGGCACCTCCTACCCATATGTATAAATACAAATATACAGAGAAGGAATGTTCTGGGCACACAATAAGCTGTACCCCCATACTGTACTGTCTAAGGGAAACACTATGGCACCTCCTACCCATATGTATAAATACAAATATACAGAGAAGGAATGTTCTGGGCACACAATAAGCTGTACCCCCATACTGTACTGTCTAAGGGAAACACTATGGCACCTCCTACCCATATGTATAAATACAAATATACAGAGAAGGAATGTTCTGGGCACACAATAAGCTGTACCCCCATACTGTACTGTCTAAGGGAAACACTATGGCACCCCCTACCCATATGTATAAATACAAATATACAGAGAGGGAATGCTCTGGGCACACAATAAGCTATATATTTCTAATAGAAAATATGGCAACTGTATAAAGGCAGATATACAAAACAATGGCTATTAAGAAAAACATTTCCGAATACTTTTCCCATTTATGGGCCGCCGGTCAACACAAACAAGTGCCCTTTATCCACATTAACATGAGCCGGCAGACCCCGGCCGGGGGCGGGGTTAGGCTAATAACTTGCTAATTTGAGCTGAGTTTATAATAACAACCCCCATGAAAACATAATAAGACTTGTTGGTACCGCGCATCTCCAAGCGTGGGAAACCCGTCTCACATCTGCGCTTTGTTTTATCTGTTCCTTGAGGGCACTCAGCGTTCGGCTGGATGGGAATTAATGAATTCTGTCGTTACTGTTAGTACATACACCGGGCAGGAGGGCTGAAAGGAACCGGCTTTGAAGTCCCATTTACAATGGGGATGTTACTGCGAGATGTAAATATTTGCAAAATGGTTTAATTTCTGCGCATTCGAAATGTTCTACTTTTTATGCTCCATATAAGGCGACTGTCGGCTGGGGGGGCACTTGGGTTTGAATAATCATTTACATTTCTAGAGGCCCCTACAGTGTCATTATGGGGCCAAACCTTCAGCCCAGGTCTTTGTCTTCCCCTTCTGCTTCCCACTTTCATCTTCATTCTTTTGTATTCCTCTTGGTCTTTCCAACTGTTTGGCCTTACTCCCCCCATCCTCCCTCTTCTCTCCCCTTCTATATTTCCCCTCTCCCCCCATTTGTCTCTCTACTCCCCGAACCCCCTTTCCCTTCCCCTCTCTCCTTCTGTCTCTCATCCCCTCTCCTTTCCTTTTCTTTCACCCCCCCACCAACTGTTTGGCCTTACTCTCCCCCATCCTCCCCCCTTCTATATTTCCCCTCTCCCCCCATTTGTCTCTCTACTCCTTGAACCCCCTTTCCCTTCCCCTCTCTCCTTCTGTCTCTCATCCCCTCTCCTTTCCTTTTCTATTCCCCCCCCCAACTGTTTGGCCTTACTCCCCCCCCATCCTCCCTCTTCTCCCCCCTTCTATATTTCCCCTCTTCCCCCATTTGTCTCTCTACTCCCCGAACCCCTTTCCCTTCCCCTCTCTCCTTCTGTCTGCTCATCCCCTCTCCTTTCCTTTTCTATCCCCCCCCCAACTGTTTTGGCCTTACTCCCCCCATCCTCCCTCTTCTCCCCCCTTCTATATTTCCCCTCTTCCCCCATTTGTCTCTCTACTCCCCGAACCCCCTTCCCCTTCCCCTCTCTCCTTCTGTCTCTCATCCCCTCTCCTTTCCTTTTCTATTCCCCCCCCCCAACTGTTTGGCCTACTCCCCCCCATTCCTCCCTCTTCTCCCCCCTTCTATATTTCCCCTCTTCCCCCATTTGTCTCTCTACTCCCCGAACCCCCTTCCCTTCCCCTCTCTCCTTCTGTCTCTCATCCCCTCTCCTTTCCTTTTCTATTCCCCCCCCCCAACTGTTTGGGCCTTACTCCCCCCATCCTCCCTCTTCTCCCCCCTTCTATATTTCCCCTCTCCCCCCATTTGTCTCTCTACTCCCGAACCCCCTTTCCCTTCCCCTCTCTCCTTCTGTCTCTCATCCCCTCTCCTTTCCTTTTCTATTCCCCCCCCCCCCAACTGTTTGGCCTTACTCCCCCCCATCCTCCCTCTTCTCCCCCCTTCTATATTTCCCCTCTCCCCCCATTTGTCTCTCTACTCCTTGAACCCCCTTCCCTTCCTCTCTCTCCTTCTGTCTCTCATCCCCTCTCCTTTCCTTTTCTATTCCCCCCCCCCAACTGTTTGGCCTTACTCCCCCCCATCCTCCCTCTTCTCCCCCCTTCTATATTTCCCCTCTCCCCCCATTTGTCTCTCTACTCCCCGAACCCCCTTTCCCTTCCCCTCTCTCCTTCTGTCTCTCATCCCCTCTCCTTTCCTTTTCTATTCCCCCCCCCCAACTGTTTGGCCTTACTCCCCCCCATCCTCCCTCTTCTCCCCCCTTCTATATTTCCCCTCTCCCCCCATTTGTCTCTCTACTCCCCGAACCCCCTTTCCCTTCCCCTCTCTCCTTCTGTCTCTCATCCCCTCTCCTTTCCTTTTCTATTCCCCCCCCCCAACTGTTTGGCCTTACTCCCCCCCATCCTCCCTCTTCTCCCCCCTTCTATATTTCCCCTCTCCCCCATTTGTCTCTCTACTCCCCGAACCCCCTTTCCCTTCCCCTCTCTCCTTCTGTCTCTCATCCCCTCTCCTTTCCTTTTCTATTCCCCCCCCCCAACTGTTTGGCCTTACTCCCCCCCATCCTCCCTCTTCTCCCCCCTTCTATATTTCCCCTCTCCCCCCATTTGTCTCTCTACTCCCCGAACCCCCTTTCCCTTCCCCTCTCTCCTTCTGTCTCTCATCCCCTCTCCTTTCCTTTTCTATTCCCCCCCCCCAACTGTTTGGCCTTACTCCCCCCCATCCTCCCTCTTCTCCCCCCTTCTATATTTCCCCTCTCCCCCCATTTGTCTCTCTACTCCTTGAACCCCCTTTCCCTTCCCTCTCTCCTTCTGTCTCTCATCCCCTCTCCTTTCCTTTTCTATTCCCCCCCCCCAACTGTTTGGCCTTACTCCCCCCCATCCTCCCTCTTCTCCCCCCTTCTATATTTCCCCTCTTTCCCCCATTTGTCTCTCTACTCCCCGAACCCCCTTCCCCTCTCTCCTTCTGTCTCTCATCCCCTCTCCTTTCCTTTTCTATTCCCCCCCCCAACTGTTTGGCCTTACTCCCCCCCATCCTCCCTCTTCTCTCCCCTTCTATATTTCCCCTCTCCCCCCATTTGTCTCTCTACTCCCCGAACCCCCTTTCCCTTCTCCTCTCTCCTTCTGTCTCTCATCCCCTCTCCTTTCAGTTTCTATTCCCCCCCCCAACTGTTTGGCCTTACTCCCCCCATCCTCCCTCTTCTCCCCCCTTCTATATTTCCCCTCTCCCCCCATTTGTCTCTCTACTCCCGAACCCCCTTTCCCTTCCCCTCTCTCCTTCTGTCTCTCATCCCCTCTCCTTTCATTTTCTATTCCCCCCCCAACTGTTTGGCCTTACTCCCCCCCATCCTCCCTCTTCTCCCCCTTTCTATATTTCCCCTCTCCCCCCATTTGTCTCTCTGTCTTTTATATCTTTATTTCCCTTCCATTTTCCAGCTCTTTAATCCCTGGCTGCCCCTTTACTGCCTGTATGACTCCCCAAGAGCAGAGTTGATTAAGAGGGGGTACTTTAGTACAAATTTCCATCATTCTTGGGGCCCCAGAGGCAACATGACGACCTAGTGAGTAAGGTGAGAGGTTAATGTTCCACATACATATGTGCATATACACACAGGCGTAACTACATATACAGGCACATACTTACACATGTACATAAATACATACATTATACGTAAGGATCTCACTGGTGTAACCGTTTTTCCTGACTCACATCAGCTCCCGCTGGTTACATAACAATTCCCACAGTGAAATCTCCATGTATCAAAACATAACAGAAAAAAAGATGTTTTCCCTGAGAACCATAATCCTTTCTCTGATGCTGATTGCTTTTCCAGTGACAGTGATTTGTGTTTGTTGGTAGGACTAGCAGATGAGAACCTTTGGACTCCTATCTCCTGCGGTGCCAACCTGCTCCTGTCGGGGGCGCTTGGTCACTCACAGGGGCCATCCCGCTGCCCAACGCTCACCATGCCTGGAGACAAGAAGAACCCCGCAGATGCCCAGCAGCCGCCCTACCCTGGGATGGTGACGGTCAGTATCACATTTCTATTGGAACCCTTGGGACAGGTGTTCTTGCTGCAGTTATAGCCATGCCATTTCATTTGAAACTGGACAGACCCCAATAATATTAAATGATTTTGGATACTGGGTCATGGCCTTGGGTACAATGGAGGTTTAAATGTAAGTCTGAAAATGCAAACTACACCATTAACCTCCTCCTAGGAGCCATGGGTGGAAAGAGACTAAACTATACAACTATTAGTATCTGTTGTCTAAACAAGCCTCATCCAGTCATAGCAGCCAATCCGTACGTAAAATGTCTTGAGCAGCTGTTTGAAAGCAAGCATCTGATTGGTTGCTGTGGGTCACTAGAAGATGGTTGTCATTATATTCTTGGTCTTAAGGTTAGTAGATGAGGGCTCATTTATTAATTAGCCGGATGTAATGCTTACCAAGTATTTAGAACCTGAAATGTTGGCTTAAGGTCATGCATCCATGAAGATTGTTTGTTGAGATGATGAAATCCAAAAACTTTTCAAAAATCACATTTTTTCACTTTTACCACCAAGATGGTGAAATGTAAGATGAAAGTGAAGAAACACCTTTCTTGTGTTCCCATGTTTTGGAAGAAGATCTTCCAGAAGAAGATTATCTTAAAGAAGAAGAGTTGACAAGGCCACCATGAAGCTGTCCATGAGTGCCCCTGAAGATATCATTAATGAAATACTGGAAAGTATCCACAGCTTTAGATAAGCCAAGGCACGATGAGATAATTACAAAGCCCATATAGTGTCTTTGTACCCTTCCCGATAAATTGAATTAAATTGTAAGTCAAGCTTGGAAATTACAGCAGCTGTGCAGAGTCTGGAAACCGTTCATGAATCAATGAAGAGTGTGGAGCAATTCTGAGAGTAATCTTATTCTATCTAGATGGAAGAGAAAATAATTTTTTTCCATAAAGAAGATCCAGCACCAGCTAATGATGTAGATGGCAGAATAGAACCTTTCTTCAAGTTCTCATCAAACTGTTCAGGCTGAGATTTTGGGAGTAGCAGAACACTGTTAGTCTTAGCAAAAAGGTCCATAAAGTAGCTGCAATCTAACCCCATCCCACACCTTACAAGGAGCAGGCAGGTTCTTAGAACTTGGCCATCTGAAGCCCAATATGCTCCTCAGGGCTTGCTTGGATCAGTCCAAATCTTCAAACTAATCTCAACTCCAACCTTACAAGGAGCAGGATGACCATCTGAGTGGACAAGGCAGGTTCTCAGAATGTGGCAATCTGAAGCCCAATATGCTCCTCAGGGCTTGCACGGATCAGTCCAAATCTTCAGGCTGAGATTCGGGGAGTAGCAGAACACTGTTGCCTTAGCAAAAAAGGTCCATAGTAGTTACAAACTAACCTCACCCCCAACCTTACAAGGAGCAGGATGACCATCTGAGTGGAAAAGGCAGGTTCTCAGAAGGTGGCCATTGGAAGCCCAATATGCTCCTCAGGGCTTGGTTGGATCAGTCCAAGTTGCATTGATTGAGATTCAGCACATGAAGAAGAAAGAATTGAAGGAGGAACATAGGGAATAATACAGGAAACTTGAAAAGGAGATCTCTCAAACCACCTTTCTTTTGGACAGCAGTAAATTTCAATTGACAAAAGCAACTAAATCAGTCCTTCAAGAAAAGCAGAGACTCCATCTTTTAGATATTTATTACCATTTGAGACAAACATCACAAGTGATGTTGCCTATAGAAACCAATCAGATCTTTGCTTTAGTTTTCTAACTTGTCGATGACCGTTCATATCAAATTGCTAAATGGTTGTTATGGGCAACATCACTGGCGATGTTTGTCTCCAGTGTTAATAAATTCACCCCTTAGTATCTAAAAGATGCAGTAAGGAGGAAACCCAAAGAAAGTGGTCAACCATTCTTTTGGGATTCAGCTGAACCCCCGAACCCTTTGTGAAAGATTCGGGCGAATACTGAACCCCAAAGAGAGTGGTCAACCAGGCTGAAAGTCATTGAGGCTACGGATGCACCTAATCCATTATTTTGGGATTCGGCTGAACCCCGAATCCTTTATGAAAGATTCGGGCGAATAGTGAACTGAAACCCAAAGAGAGTGGTCAACCAGGCTGAAAGTCATAGAGGCTACGGGCGCACCTAATCCATTATTTTGGGATTCGGCTGAACCCCGAATCCTTTATGAAAGATTCGGGCGAATACTGAACTGAAACCCAAAGAGAGTGGTCAACCAGGCTGAAAGCCATAGAGGCTACAGATGCACCTACTCCATTCTTTTGGGATTCAGCTGAACCCCGAACTCTTCGTGAAAGATTCGGGTGAATATTGAACTGAATCCGAACCTTAATTTGCACGAGTCACGTGATATTGAGGATTTGGATTGGGTTTGGCCAGAACCCGACTCCTGCACTACTTCTTTTTTTCCATTGTATTTCAAGTGGATCTACTTTTTTTTTTTTTAATAAACATTTCTCAGAGAATAAGAAATATTTCTGGAACAAAGCGCGTGCGGCTTTTACGTGGGAATCTGTAAATACTGCAGTGTTTATCCTCAAATCTGGATTGAATAAATCTGTAGGGGCACGGAGGAGACTCAGCTTCCATCCCTTTGCTCCTCTCCGCACAGCGGAACTGGAATTTCCTTTTGGAGACCTTTTCGCTCTTGGGCCGAGCCGGACGCGGCGCTTGCACTTCACAGCTCATAACTTCCCGTTCTTTTCCCGGTGCAGCGCCAAAGCCAAATATGTGCCGTCACGTATTCCATCTGTCAGGGCCGCCATGTGATAATGGCTCTCTGGTGTAAACAGCAGCAGCGGAATTGTTCCGTGTTGGATTCAGTGTGTGGCTTTGTCTGGTTGGATCACGCAGGGTTAAAAATGGAGGCAGGGGGCTGCGGTCAGTAATAGAAATCTCCCACAGGAAGGGCAGGCCAAAGCATACACGAACTTGACTTCCCAATTACTGGTAATCATAAATAATTACTCACAGTTTTGTTTATGAGATTCAAGAACAAGAAGAACAAGATGTAATGTTAGTGTCTGTGCAGATACTGGGTCGGAATATATATATATATATGTGTGTGTGTAATTTCCTTTTAGTGGTGATGGATATGGGGCTATATAATTTGCAGTACCTTTTTATAGTGACATTCCCTTCCCAGAGGCTATTATCCCCCCACTGCTACTATAGGCACCATCTCTCCCTACTATACCTGCTATCCCACAGCCCCAGTCCCTTCCCAGAGGCTATTATCCCCCCACTGCTACTATAGGCACCATCTCTCCCTACTATACCTGCTATCCCACAGCCCCAGTCACTTCCCAGAGGCTATTATCCCCCCACTGCTACTATAGGCACCATCTCTCCCTACTATACCTGCTATCCCACAGCCCCAGTCCCTTCCCAGAGGCTATTATCCCCCCACTGCTACTATAGGCACCATCTCTCCCTACTATACCTGCTATCCCACAGCCCCAGTCCCTTCCCAGAGGCTATTATCCCCCCACTGTTACTATAGGCACCATCTCTCCCTACTATACATGCTATCCCACAGCCCCAGTCCCTTCCCAGAGGCTATTATCCCCCCACTGCTACTATAGGCACCATCTCTCCCTACTATACCTGCTATCCCACAGCCCCAGTCCCTTCCCAGAGGCTATTATCCCCCCACTGCTACTATAGGCACCATCTCTCCCTACTATACCTGCTATCCCACAGCCCCAGTCCCCTCCCAGAGGCTATTATCCCCCCACTGCTACTATAGGCACCATCTCTCCCTACTATACCTGCTATCCCACAGCCCCAGTCCCTTCCCAGAGGCTATTATCCCCCCACTGCTACTATAGGCACCATCTCTCCCTACTATACCTGCTATCCCACAGCCCCAGTCCCTTCCCAGAGGCTATTATCCCCCCACTGCTACTATAGGCACCATCTCTCCCTACTATACCTGCTATCCCACAGCCCCAGTCCCTTCCCAGAGGCTATTATCCCCCACTGCTACTATAGGCACCATCTCTCCCTACTATACCTGCTATCCCACAGCCCCAGTCCCTTCCCAGAGGCTATTATCCCCCCACTGCTACTATAGGCACCATCTCTCCCTACTATACCTGCTATCCCACAGCCCCAGTCCCTTCCCAGAGGCTATTATCCCCCCACTGCTACTATAGGCACCATCTCTCCCTACTATACCTGCTATCCCACAGCCCCAGTCCCTTCCCAGAGGCTATTATCCCCCCCACTGCTACTATAGGCACCATCTCTCCCTACTATACCTGCTATCCCACAGCCCCAGTCCCTTCCCAGAGGCTATTATCCCCCCACTGCTACTATAGGCCCCATCTCTCCCTACTATACCTGCTATCCCACAGCCCCAGTCCCTTCCCAGAGGCTATTATCCCACTGCTACTATAGGCACCATCTCTCCCTACTATACCTGCTATCCCACAGCCCCAGTCCCTTCCCAGAGGCTATTATCCCCCCCACTGCTACTATAGGCACCATCTCTCCCTACTATACCTGCTATCCCACAGCCCCAGTCCCTTCCCAGAGGCTATTATCCCCCCACTGCTACTATAGGCACCATCTCTCCCTACTATACCTGCTATCCCACAGCCCCAGTCCCTTCCCAGAGGCTATTATCCCCCCACTGCTACTATAGGCACCATCTCTCCCTACTATACCTGCTATCCCACAGCCCCAGTCCCCTCCCAGAGGCTATTATCCCCCCACTGCTCTCCCCTGTAAAGACACCCCCTGTGTCATTCTATGATAAAAAAAAAAATAGGGAGCTTTAGGTGCCCCTGCTTGTACCCCCTAAATACAACACTGGTTACAGCTTTAGCAACTGACAAGCTGGGAGGAAATGTACCATTTGCCATCAGATCTAATGTCTGTATCTCCTCCGGTTCAGCCTGTTTCCTCCTATGAGGAGAGATTAAATGCCACCCTGATGCCAATGCAGATTAGCAGCTGTTCTGCGGTTCCCATGCACACCATGATATTCATATTATTCTGGTTATTAGGGCACAGCTACGGCTGACAGAGCCTGCATTACCCCTGCCATTATCGTGCCGCAGTCTGCAAACGCTTTTGATGAAACCCAGGAGAAGAACTGCCTCGACAGACACAGGTACGTGGCACCTACTCGCATATCTATTATTCCAATCATTGTGGCATCTAAAGGGTGAGCAGGAATTAACCCCTTGCCTGCTGTTGATCATAAAATCTATGAAGCCAGCCGTCAGGGACACGGCCTTGGCAGCAGGTTAGAAGCAGATACTGCAGATTTATCAGTTCCCGGTTTTCCTTCAGAGAAGCGGGTGCAGAAAGAGTTAAACCAAGTACCTGTGTTTGAAATAAGCGAAGTAGGTTCCCAGTAGAAAAACCCACTTATTTCTATTTAACCCTTTACATCACCAGCAGGATCCTTAATGTTGCGGTGGCATCTTGGGGGCCTCCAGGGGTGAAAGGGTTACGTTTTCTAAGAGAGGGATGTGAAAAAGAAAAGCCAGTTGATTTGAATGAGGACTCTGCCCATATGTTTACTCACGGTGCCCCAATATTGCATTCCTGTATGGAAAAAAAGCAGAGAGGCAAGTTGCAGTTGGTCTTTATGAGTTTTCAGTTATTTAGCTTTATTTAGAAGTATGGCTTCTAAGGGGGCGGGGCAATAGGTTTGGTAACCCGCCCAGTCAATTGAATCACTAACCTTGGGACACAGAGGGTATAGGGGACCAAGAGGGTCTTGTTTCCAAAGTTTAGGGGAGCCCCGTACCCAATGAATTACTCTGTATCAATGATCAAATATATATATTCTAATCACTCCTTTATCCTGGACTCCTTTCTCGTTAGCCCCCACAGCCCCTCAGGGAGGTTGAGCCGCCAGTCAAGATCCTCCACTTCTTCCAGCAACAACTTAATCTCTGTGGGTAAGAACTGCCTTCTTATTAGGAGAATCCTCAGGGAATATCTTGAATATGAGAGGGAGAGGTATCAGCTATTACCCTTTAACTTCCCCTTTATTTATTGCTTTATTACATGGCTCTCTCAGTCTAATGCCACCAACTGCCCCAGGAGCTGCATTCACTAAGTATACGGTTGGGTGCTCCCGTTGCTCCCCTTGGGATGATCTTCCCAAGAAATCCCATGAGTATATAATGCCACAAGCCCTACTAAACAGAACCCACAGGGGACAATAGTCTTCTGTTATAAAGGACAAAGAAAGTGTAAAAGCTGAGCATTACTTACGCTCTTGTCACCCAAGTCAATGAGCTCACACTCCACTCTTTGGAAGAATTGCCCTGGTGTGAGTCATTCTCCTTCCTGACCGGCATGCCATCAGGTGCTGAGCTCAGTTCACTTGGGTATTATAGGTTCTATGGGGCAGGGGGTGTTTATGAGTATGAAGTTAACTTCATAGATAGAACTAATGGCCAACAGTTGTATTTTGAATGCATTAATGGATGCCATTTTGGCTGCCAAAGTACACGCTGTCAATGTACATCATCAACGTACCTATCCAATGGCTAACCTAACTGCAGAAGCTGCAGGGAGGGTAGAGGGGGGAACTAAAGTTCCCATGATTCCTCCTCCCTCACTGCTTGACTGTACTCATGCCCTTCAACACGTGGTGGTAGTCATATTGCCCAGAATGATATTTTCTGGTGGTATACATACTCATACACACTGGTGGTACTGCCCAAAAACAAACTATCTAGGGCAGGGGTTCTCAACCCTCCTAATGCCGCGACCCTTTAATACAGTTCCTCATGTTGTGGTGACCCCCCAACCATAAAATTATTCCTAAGACCATTGGAAATATGGTTTTTGGCGACCCCTGTGAAAGGGTCGTTCGACCCCCCAAAAGGGTCCCAACACACAGGTTGAGAACCACAGGTCTAGGGGGGCTGGGATACATCATTATGCTGTTGACCTTAAGTGGGCCAAGCAACACATGGTAACTGTAATGAGTATAAGGCACATCTTATTATCTACTTAGATTGTAAGCTCTACGGGGCAGGGACCTACTGTGTCTCATACCACATGGCACTTATTCCCTGTGCATTTATATATATTTATTGTATTTATTTATTATGTGGCTTGTCCCCCCTGTGTGTAATTTTGTAAGATTGTGCAGTGCTGTGCACCCTTGTGGCGCTTTATAAATAAAGTTATACATACCGTACATACATACTTATATTATGTCCTGTGAACTGCCCCCCCCCCCTCTTCTATGCAAAGATTTAGAAGCTAATATAATAAAGATTACAAGGTTTTCAACTGGTCTAGCAACCACCAATCAGCAGCATTGACTGGTCTCCTACCTAAATGCCTGCACAGTGCTGTACCTGCAGAATTTCCACCTCTTTACCCAAATCCCGCAGGCCTACATGGGTGCCTGTGAGTCAGGCCTGGCTAACTCGGCCGCTCGTGATAAATAGAGGCTGCACAATCCCAAACTATTTGGCTTTGGATCTTGCAGAAAACACTTCAGGTTGTTTATGGAGCGGGATCTTAGTCTCCGAGACACGGGGAGTGTTGTTTAAAGAGCAGATATTCCTAGCGCTCTGCGGGCACTGCAGTGTTAAATTGTGGGCGCAAAACGCGTGGGGTTGTTAAATGTTATACGAGATATCTGTAAATATCTCACTATCTGGGTATTAATCAACGGCACTCAGTTCAGCGCTCCAGCCTTAAATGTCCATCCTCCCCCGCCCCCCTCGGTTCCGTTCAGTTCTGTTCCAGTAGAACCAGCCAGTAACCCTGTATTTCTCCTGCAGATAATAAAGGGCATGTGATCGACCTGGTACACGATAACTTGCCCGATGTCAGGATCTCAGACGAAGATAAAAAGAAGAATCTGGAGTTGTTGGAAGAAGCAAAGAAAGTCAGCGAGAGATTCCTCACGCGGAGGGGCAGAAAGTCCCAATGCAGCATTTCCGACTCTCCAACAGGTACTTACCCTTACTTATAGGGGCGGTGCACTGTTAGTATGTTATAGAATGGCCTATTCTTACAAACCTCTCAATTGGTCTTCCTTATTTATTTGTTATAGTTTTTAAATTATTTGCGTTCAGCTTTCAAATGGGGGTCACTGACCCCAGCAGCCAAAACCTATTGCTCTGTGAGGCTCCAGTTTTATTGTTATTGTTACTTTGTATTACTTATCTTTCTATTTATGCCCTCTTCTATTCATATTTCCGTGTCTCTTTCAAACCACTGTCTGGCTGCTAGGCTAAATGGGACCCTAGCAACCAGATAGCTGCTGAAATTCCAAACTGGAGAGCTGCTGAACAAAAAGCTAAATAATAAAAAATGAAGACCAACAGAAAACTACCTCAAAAAAGCACTACTACTACTAACTCCTATTATTTGAGGCAGTGCCCAGGCCTGGACTATGATTCAAAATAGCCCCTGGCATCCTGAGTACAAAAAGGCCCAAACAGCCCCCCCCGCTGGCCCCCAAAAAAGTGACTGTCTATGGCACCTTACAGCAGACCCTCTGGCATTTGCCATAACCCACAGATTGCCAGTCCGGGCCTGGCGATAGTCTAGCTCTGTCACTACACCAATGCTCTGCTTCCAGATAAGTTTGATTCCCTGCTTGGCTTCAGGCTGGTCTCACCCTGAGAATATATTGAATGAAATTAATGGGTTCCCACAGAAAACTACAGGGCTAGGAATTTAATATTGTGATTCTAAAATGCTGTTTTTATTTTTCACTTTATTTTTAGCACTTTCTCCGTCCCCGAGCCCAAAGGTTTCCCCCGTGCCACAAAATCATTTATTCACTTTTCCACTGCCTCCAGGTATTGTTTCATTTGTATCTCTACTGTGTTGGGTCCCACCATCTTCGCTCCTCCTCTCTTCATTCCCTTTCTATCTTTGCTTCATTCTTTTCTTGTTGGACTTTCTCTCTTTCTCCTCTTTTCTTTTATCTACAACTGTCTGACTTCACTATTATGTGTCTTTTCTCTTCTCCCCCCTTCTATATTTCCCCTCTCCCCCCATTTGTCTCTCTACTCCCCGAACCCCCTTTCCCTCCCCCTCTCTCCTTCTGTCTCTCATCCCCTCTCCTTTCCTTTTCTATTCCCCCCCCCCAACTGTTTGGCCTTACTCCCCCCATCCTCCCTCTTCTCCCCCCTTCTATATTTCCCCTCTCCCCCCATTTGTCTCTCTACTCCCCGAACCCCCTTTCCCTTCCCCTCTCTCCTTCTGTCTCTCATCCCCTCTCCTTTCCTTTTCTATTCCCCCCCCAACTGTTTGGCCTTACTCCCCCACCATCCTCCCTCTTCTCCCCCCTTCTATATTTCCCCTCTCCCCCCATTTGTCTCTCTACTCCCCGAACCCCCTTTCCCTTCCCCTTTCTCCTTCTGTCTCTCATCCCCTCTCCTTTCCTTTTCTATTCCCCCCCCCAACTGTTTGGCCTTACTCCCACCCATCCTCCCTCTTCTCCCCCCTTCTATATTTCCCCTCTCCCCCCATTTGTCTCTCTACTCCCCGAACCCCCTTTCCCTTCCCCTCTCTCCTTCTGTCTCTCATCCCCTCTCCTTTCCTTTTCTATTCCCCCCCCCCCCCAACTGTTTGGCCTTACTCCCCCCCATCCTCCCTCTTCTCCCCCCTTCTATATTTCCTCTCTCCCCCCATTTGTCTCTCTACTCCCCGAACCCCCTTTCCCTTCTCTCTTCTTCTGTTTTGTTTTTTCTCTTTTTTACTCATCCATCCCTTCCCTCTATCCTTCTACTTTTCCTATGTGCTCAACCTCCGTAGTTTCTCCCTTACCTGCCTGCATTGCTTCCTCTGGAGAAGAGCACCCCCGTATGATGTTTACTGATAAAGAGGGTAAAACATTACTAGGACCCTACAAACATCAGGGGGGCCGTTGATATCCTACACACACAAGACTGTAGAATGCTAAAGGCGAGGGCTGTAATTGGACAGGACACACAATGTGCAGTGGCTTAGGGTAAGGGACGGGAGCCTTGGTGCCAGTAGGGGATTTAGGCAAAATGGCTGCTTACACTGAATAGGGACATAAATATGGTTATATTGATACTGAAGGTGAGGTTATGTTTTTTGGCGGTTTCCATTCATGGCAATGACAGTGGCACAGAGTGGTATCGGGTTTATCAACTGAAAAATGCAGATGGAGTTGCCAAGTGCGCCATTAGCCTGAAGCAAATACCATCCAGGTGATTATAATGGAGGGGGTGCAGTGAGGAATGGGAGTGATGGGGCTTATCTACAATGGGGGCCCCATGGACGCTTGCACCTTCCTGATATGAGCAGATATGTTTGTGTATTTTGTACGTTGCCAAGGAAACGGCTCTGTATACACGGCCCTTCATCCCGTGATTTGCAGAAATTCTAAACTAATTATAGTTCAGATAAAATTAAATACATTGTTCTTGATGTGGAATCCGCTGGGGCGAAATGCTGCCATACACGGATTTCTTTTTCCGCATAATTGTGCAGAATTACACTTCGGTCCGGAGCCAAAAACATTAAAGGCAGACAACTGTGACTATATTAGGTATCCAGCCCGGCCAGGCGAGGTGCCGGGTTACATGGAGAGGGGGGAACCAGGACTCGGGGATCTGGAAGCACCGGCCCTCAATACAAACACTGGACACACAATGACTTTTCATTCAATGGATTTCAACAGCATGAGATACAAGGAAGGAAGGGACTGATGGGAATGTGATAGGGACCTTAGATTGTAAGCTCACTGGGGCAGGGACTGATGGGAATGTGATAGGGACCTTAGATTGTAAGCTCACTGGGGCAGGGACTGATGGGAATGTGATAGGGACCTTAGATTGTAAGCTCACTGGGGCAGGGGCTGATGGGAATGGGATAGGGACCTTAGATTGTAAGCTCACTGGGGCAGGGACTGATGGGAATGTGATAGGGACCTTAGATTGTAAGCTCACTGGGGCAGGGACTGATGAGAATGTGATAGGGACCTTAGATTGTAAGCTCACTGGGGCAGGGACTGATGGGAATGTGATAGAGACCTTAGATTGTAAGATCACTGGGGCAGGGACTGATGGGAATGTGATAGGGACCTTAGATTGTAAGATCACTGGGGCAGGGGCTGATGGGAATGTGATAGGGACCTTAGATTGCAAGCTCACTGGGGCAGGGACTGATGGGAATGTGATAGGGACCTTAGATTGTAAGCTCACTGGGGCAGGGACTGATGGGAATGTGATAGGGACCTTAGATTGTAAGCTCACTGGGGCAGGGACTGATGGGAATGTGAAAGGGACCTTAGATTGTAAGCTCCACTGGGGAAGGGACTGATGGGAATGTGATAGGGACCTTAGATTGTAAGCTCACTGGGGCAGGGACTGATGGGAATGTGATAGGGACCTTAGATTGTAAGCTCACTGGGGCAGGGACTGATGGGAATGTGATAGGGACCTTAGATTGTAAGCTCACTGGGGCAGGGACTGATGGGAATGTGATAGGGACCTTAGATTGTAAGCTCACTGGGGCAGGGACTGATGGGAATGTGATAGGGACCTTAGATTGTAAGCTCACTGGGGCAGGGGCTGATGGGAATGGGATAGGGACCTTAGATTGTAAGCTCACTGGGGCAGGGGCTGATGGGAATGTGATAGGGACCTTAGATTGTAAGCTCACTGGGGCAGGGACTGATGGGAATGTGATAGGGACCTTAGATTGTAAGCTCACTGGGGCAGGGGCTGATGGGAATGGGATAGGGACCTTAGATTGTAAGCTCACTGGGGCAGGGACTGATGGGAATGATCTATAATCTCTGTAAAGCACTACAGAATGTGCTGTATAAATAACAGTTAATAAAGTGATTCCCATTGGAGGATTCCTGTGCATTTAATTGGGTCACAGACCCTGGAGAGCTGGGGGAAAGTTTTATTAGGCAATTAAAATGAATGCTGGGATTTGTAGTCCTGCAAAATCCAGCTGAAGTTTGGAACATTGTGTTGCTTCCAGCAGGGCTAAACTGTATGTTATTTGTATGTGTTTGTATACAGGTCCCCTTGACGCCTACCCCCCTGTATTTGTTGGGCCTGCGGCTATAGTGCAGGTAAGTTTTATTTAAAAATAAACCCAACCTTTAAAGCCAATAATGGATAGTTGCTTAGAATGATATTTTATTCAATTAGGCAACGTTTTATTTGTGGGGCTTATTTCCCCTTTGAATTCCGATCGTTAAAGTGAATGGCAACTGTCAGTCTGCCGAAATCCATTCAGGTCTATGGCAGGCAGCCCAAAAGTTAATCCTATTTGTAAAAATGGCCCCTTTATTGGAGCTCCCTATAGATCCTCTCAGGTCCCTGTCCCAGGTTCAAATGAGGGGTGGGCGTGTCCATGCCAGAAGCACATTAGATGGGGAGGAGCAAATCACTGCTCTGCACAAGCAAAGACAGGCTTCAGTTCCCTATCAGGTCATCCTAGCTGCTGATTGGTTCAGCCCCCCTGCACAGCTTGGGAAAGGAAGCAACAGGAAGTGGGACAGATGGGCGGGACTAGTGGGGTTTTTGAAGAAATTTTCAATAAATTGGCAAAAAACACCACTTTTTAAAGCAAACTCCTTCTATATTTAGATAAGTACAATTCATTGGCACAATATTGTTTTTTTACACAATATCTGCCCTTTAAAGAGAAGCTTACCCAGATGACGTCATGCCCAGGTCGTTGTATGATTCTATGATGTCACTACTGATAATGATGTTCTTGGCTGTTCCAGAGCGCCACGAAGGGACTGGCCAATGGGAAGCAGAATGACCAGAGGAAAGTTTCCCAAGGAAGGCTGTCGCCGCGCTCCTCGACCGCCAAAGACGCTCTCTCTGAGCAGAAGGAGAACTTTGACCCTCTGAAGCACGTGTCCAGGAAAACGAGCGGAAGCGACGGCTGCAAACCGTCCCTCTCTAACAATGAGAATGGGCCCGGGAAATCCATTTTAAAGAAACCCAAAGAGATGGACTCCGTAGGGAACGCGGTACAAGGCCCCGGGGCCACTAATCCAGGGATAAACAGTAAGGGATTATCAGCGGAGCAGCCAGATCCTAAATGTCTATCTAGATCGGAGCCTGGAGACTCCGCCGGTCGCCCTCCTCTCTTGAGGGCACTTTCTTGGGACAGTTTAGCCCCTGCACAGACGGACAGAACCCACACGGGGAATGAAAAGGACTTCATCGAGAGACTGCACGACCAATGCAACAACAAACTGCCCAAACTTGTTGGTTTGAAAGACTTCCACGTCCAGCCGGTGCGACTGCAGAAGCTGACCAAGCTCAGAGAAGTGAGTGCCGGTATTATTCCTTTAGCATTACTTGGGCGGGTAATAGTCTGGGAGTTATTGGCCAGTAATGCTGGCTCTTTCCATACAAGTTGCACCAGGGCAGTTGCCTATAGCAACAAATCAGAGCTTTGATTTCATTTCCCAACTTGCAGTAGACAGATCAAAACCAATTGCTGATTGGCTGTTGCGCTTCTGCCTTTTCGTGCCTTCAGACCTTCCCACCAGAGGATCGTATTTGGTAATTAAGTGGAATGTAGCTGAAAGCCTGGCCGGTAAAAACGATGCTTGATCCCAATGTTATTAATAGGGGAGAAAGGTAAATATATAGGAACAGGTTAAAAGGGTTGAGGAGACCGCCTCATACGTATGCAAATAAGTCAAAGGGATTCTGGGAACAAATTCATTCAGGCTCATAGAAAATATATAGTAAAGGTGGCCATACATGGGCAGATTTCAGCTGCTGATTCTGGTCCTTCGATCAATCTGGCATTTTATCTGCCCGTGTATGGGCACCTCTAATGGGCCTACCTGAATACTGTCCAGATCTTGATAGGGCAGGTTTAGGTGGGCATATCGGGAGAAGATCCACTTGCTTGGTGCCCTTGCCAATGAGTGAATCTTCCCATGTATGGCCCCCTTAAGAACGGTATTTTCTCCCAGAAAAGATGGCGACCCCCAGGGTTGGACTGGGCGCTACTGGCCCAGACCAGATCCCCACCTGCCGCTCCCTGCCCCAATTGTGGTGATGTATAAGGATATATAAGAAGAGGGGTAGTGCGACTAGTGTGGCTACGGTTGGGTTGCCCAGGGCCAGATAGGGGTGTGTGAGGCCCACCCAGGCTGCTACCCCAGGGGTCCACACATCCCCTCAGGGGCCCCGACCACGGGGGGGGGGGATGGGGGTGGTGGTTGGGCCCCTGAGGGGATGTGTGGGCCCCTGGGGTAGCAGCCTGGGCGGGCCTCACACGCCCCTATCCGGCCCTGGGCAACCCAACACACACCTGAACCCTTAAATGCCTTCCGAAAATGAGAGGCTACTTCCAGGGGAACAGATGGAGAGGCAGAGGGAATGGGGTTCAGGGACCTGACTCACCGTTCCAAGAACCGTCTTCTTTCTTTAGTCGGTTTCTATAGTTCAGAGATGACAGGGTTCAGAATGGTCAGTTCTGAGCAACTTTTCCATTGGTCTTCATTATTTATTTTATATAGTTTATGAATTATTTGCCTTCTTCTTCCAACTCTTTGCAGCTTTTAAATGGGGGTCACTGACCCCGGCAGCCAAAAAAACTTTTGCTCTGTGAGGCTCCAGCTTCATTGTTATTGTTACTTTTCAATGCTTATCTTACTATTCAGGCCTCTCTTCTATTCATTATTCTCTCGTTCCAACCACTGCCTGGTTGCTAAGGTAAGTGGAACCCTAGCAACCTAATAGCTGCTGAAACTCCAGACTGGAGAGCTGCTGAACAAAAAGTGAAATAATTCAAAAATGATTAAAAATTAAGACTAATTGCAAATTGTCTTAGAATATTACTCTCTACATCATACTAAAAGTTAAGTCAAAGGTGAACAACCCCTTTAAGCAGCTCAACTGAGTATTAGTGCCACCCAGGGCTGAATGTTCCAATCGCCAGTAAATGCTTGAATCACTAGTGCCACCCAACGCTAAATAGGTGGCACCTAATGCTCCAATTACACGTGCCAGCCAGCAATAAGAGGAAAGCTCCAATCACCCAGCACTAAATGCTCAGCTCACTACTGCCACCCAGTGGTCAGTGACAATTTAAATTTCACTTATGTTTTAGTGCTGGCTGCTTATGTTGCTGGTTTCTCTTTACCATCTTTGGGCCAGCAGGTCTCTGCTTTGGCATTAAAATTACCATCTGCTTTGTAGGGTCAGTGACTGGCAAGGACTGGCAATCTGTGGGTTCTGGCAAGATGCCATAGACAGTCACTATTTATTGGGATGGTGGGGGGAGGGCTGTTTGGGCCTCTGTGTACTTGGAATGCCGGGGGCTATTCTGAATCCCAGTCCGAACCTGGTGGCAAGCACTGAATGACT
This sequence comes from Xenopus tropicalis, assembly GCF_000004195.4. Classification (NCBI taxonomy): domain Eukaryota; kingdom Metazoa; phylum Chordata; class Amphibia; order Anura; family Pipidae; genus Xenopus; species Xenopus tropicalis. Next base: position 5,644,106 of record NC_030680.2, on the reverse strand, counting down.
GACCCATTCAAAGGGTCTGAAGGGAAAGCAAGAGAAAGCTGTAGTTGCACAAGGTAGCGTGGCCCTTTAAGAGAGAGCTGTTTGTCAGAGGAAGAATGAAGTGAGGAGCAATGGGGTGCGCGGTTGTGTAAACAGGAACACACAGATGAACTGATGTGACAGATTCCGCAGCGTCCCATGGATATATCCACAATATTGTCAGGAGAATCTCTGGCTCCTGGAACCCTTTCCTTCCTGAGCTGATAATAACAAGCGTGGCTGATTGATTGCTCAAGATTCCACAGTCCCGACAAACAGGCAGAGCCAGAAAGCAGGGTGTCGGGGCGCAATCAGGTGCTGAAATAGGAGAAACCTTTCTAGATATCACAGAGGGGGTTCAATTGGTTCTAAGTGTAGAAATGTACAGACTGTGGAAAGGAAATCATTCTATAAGGATCTATAGGGTGGGATAGAAGAGCAGTCTGTAAGGATCCATAGGGTGGGATAGAAGAGCAGTCTGTAAGGATCCATAGGGTGGGATAGAAGAGCAGTCTGTAAGGATCCATAGGGTGGGATAGAAGAGCAGTCTGTAAGGATCCATAGGGTGGGATAGAAGAGCAGTCTGTAAGGATCCACAGGGTGGGATAGAAGAGCAGTCTGGAAGGATCCATAGGGTGGGATAGAAGAGCAGTCTGGAAGGATCCACAGGGTGGGATAGAAGAGCAGTCTGTAAGGATCCACAGGGTGGGATAGAAGAGCAGTCTGTAAGGATCCATAGGGTGGGATAGAAGAGCAGTCTGTAAGGATCCACAGGGTGGGATAGAAGAGCAGTCTGTAAGGATCCACAGGGTGGGATAGAAGAGCAGTCTGGAAGGATCCATAGGGTGGGATAGAAGAGCAGTCTGGAAGGATCCCTAGGGTGGGATAGAAGAGCAGTCTGTAAGGATCCATAGGGTGGGATAGAAGAGCAGTCTGTAAGGATCCACAGGGTGGGATAGAAGAGCAGTCTGTAAGGATCCATAGGATGGGATAGAAGAGCAATCTGATCCATAGGGTGGGATAGAAAAGCAATCTGATCCATAAGGGTGGGATAGAAGAGCAGTCTGATCCATAGGATGGCATAGAAGAGCAATCTGGTCCATAGGGGTAGGACAGAAAAGCAGTCTGATCCATAGGGTGGGATAGAAGAGCAATCTGATTCATAAGGGTGGGATAGAAGAGCAGTCTGATACATAGGGGTGGGATAGAAGAGCAGTCTGATCCGTAAGGGTGGGATAGAAGAGCAGTCTGATCCATAGGATGGCATAGAAGAGCAATCTGATTCATAAGGGTGGGATAGAAGAGCAGTCTGATCCATAGGGTGGGATAGAAGAGCAGTCTGATACATAGGGGTGGGATAGAAGAGCAGTCTGATCCGTAAGGGTGGGATAGAAGAGCAGTCTGATCCATAGGATGGCATAGAAGAGCAATCTGGTCCATAGGGTGGGATAGAAAAGAAGTCTTGAAGGATCCATAGGATTGAGAATAGAAGAGCATTCTGTAAGGATCTATAGCATATATGTCAAACACAAGGCCCGGGCAAATCTGGCCCACCTGGCTGTTTTATGTGGCCCTTGGTGAGTGTGTCTGACCATCCAGCCTGATCCATTTCCATTTTCCTCACATAGTAACTAAGACTAAGGTGTATATTTATCATGCTGTGTAAAAAATGGAGTGAAGCATTACCAGTAATGTTGCCCAAAGCATCCAATCAGCAATTAGATTTCAACAGTAGCAAAGTATCTATTGGCTGCTATGAGCAACATCACCGGTAATGTCTTATTCCACTTTTAACACATTGTGATAAATATACCCCTTAGTATCTTACTAAGTATATTAATAAAAAAATTTGGCCTGTGTTTTAGATTTCAGCCCCCTTATGTGATTGAGTTTGACCCCCCTGATCTATAGGGTGGGATAAAAGGTCTGTAAGGATCCATAGGGTGGGATAGAAGAGCATTCTATAAGAATTCATCGAGTTGGGATAGAGGAACAGTCTGTAGGGATCCATATCATTGGGATTAAGAGATTAGTCTATAAGGATCTATAGAGTTGGGATAGAGGAACAGTCTGTAGGGATCCATATCATTGGGATTAAGAGTTTAGTCTATAAGGATCTATAGAGTTGGGATAGAGGAACAGTCTGTAGGGATCCATATCATTGGGATTAAGAGTTTAGTCTATAAGGATCTATAGAGTTGGGATAGAAGAACAGCTCATAATGATCCATAGGGTGGGATAAAGAGAACAGTCTGTTAGGGGTTGGGATAGGGGGGCATTAGTGCAGCTTGGGAGGAGTGAGCCCCCCCAAAAAGCTCTCACTTCCTATCAACCGTCTTAGCAGGATTTCGGCCTCTGTCTGGGGATTTCAGTAACCAATTTCTTTTCTCTTTATCCTGTGAGCCAATCCTAGGTATTGAGCCAACTAAGGGGCCAACTTGGCCAGCACTGATACTCTGTTCATTATTATCCCAGAGGCCCTGGTGGCTCAGTCACCGTTACAGAACCGCCAAACGGAACTTCTTTCATGTCAGAAATACCCTCGAGAACAGTTACTTAGAACCCCCACACACATACAGTATGGGCAGGAATGGCTGAGTCAGCATTTATGTTTCCTCTCCTTTGCAGGAACACAAGTTAATGAGGAGTCAGAATCTCACTGGACAGAAACTCCCAGATCTGAGCGAGGCGGCCGAGCAGGAAAGAGGTGCAGTATGGAAGGTGTCAGATTGGTTGATAGGGTTCAGGTATAGGAAGGGCCCGCCCCTGGGGATGCAGCGTAAACTCATAGGAAAGGGTGGGGTGTTTAGTCTGTTATTTCTGTGAATGGGGTAACTGGGGTCAGGGCATGTGTGAGGGGCATTATGTATGCTTTATGGGCATGAATAACCTAAAGGGAGAGAACAATATGGCAGCACCACCCAAATGTATTACAGGTATAGGACCCATTATCCAGAATGCTCGGGACCAAGGGTATTCAGGATAAGGGGTCTTTCCATAATTTGGATCTCAATACCTTAAGTCTACTGAAAAATAAATAAAACATTAATTAAACCCAATAGGATTGTTTTGCATCCAATAAGGATTATTTATATCTTAATTGGGATCCATTACAAGGTACTGTTTTATTTCTACATAGAAAAAGGAAATCAGTTTTAAAATTCTGAATTATTTGCTTATAATGGAGTCTATGGGAGGCAGACTTTCCGTAATTTGGAGCTTTCTGGATAACGGGTTTCCGGATAATGGGTCCGATACCTGTATTACAAATATACAGATACAGACCAGCCAACATATACATTGCAATAAGGGGTAATTCTATCTTAGTTGGGATCAAGTACAGGTACTGTTTTATTATTACAGAGAAAAGGGAATCATTTAACCATTAAATAAACCCAATAGGGCTGTTCTGCCCCAATAAGGGGTAATTCTATCTTAGTTGGGATCAAGTACAGGTACTGTTTTATTATTACAGAGAAAAGGGAATCATTTAACCATTAAATAAACCCAATAGGGCTGTTCTGCCCCAATAAGGGGTAATTATATCTTAGTTGGGATCAAGTACAGGTACTGTTTTATTATTACAGAGAAAAGGGAATCATTTAACCATTAAATAAACCCAATAGGGCTGTTCTGCCCCAATAAGGGGTAATTATATCTTAGTTGGGATCAAGTACAGGTACTGTTTTATTATTACAGAGAAAAGGGAATCATTTAACCATTAAATAAACCCAATAGGGCTGTTCTGCCCCCAATAAGGGGTAATTATATCTTAGTTGGGATCAAGTACAGGTACTGTTTTATTACAGAGAAAAGGGAATCATTTAACCATTAAATAAACCCAATAGGGCTGTTCTGCCCCCAATAAGGGGTAATTATATCTTAGTTGGGATCAAGTACAGGTACTGTTTTATTACAGAGAAAAGGGAATCATTTAACCATTAAATAAACCCAATAGGGCTGTTCTGCCCCAATAAGGGGTAATTATATCTTAGTTGGGATCAAGTACAGGTACTGTTTTATTATTACAGAGAAGAGGGAATCATTTAACCATTAAATAAACCCAATAGGGCTGTTCTGCCCCAATAAGGGGTAATTATATCTTAGTTGGGATCAAGTACAGGTACTGTTTTATTATTACAGAGAAAAGGGAATCATTTAACCATTAAATAAACCCAATAGGGCTGTTCTGCCCCCAATAAGGGGTAATTATATCTTAGTTGGGATCAAGTACAGGTACTGTTTTATTATTACAGAGAAAAGGGAATCATTTAACCATTAAATAAACCCAATAGGGCTGTTCTGCCCCAATAAGGGGTAATTATATCTTAGTTGGGATCAAGTACAGGTACTGTTTTATTATTACAGAGAAAAGGGAATCATTTAACCATTAAATAAACCCAATAGGGCTGTTCTGCCCCAATAAGGGGTAATTATATCTTAGTTGGGATCAAGTACAGGTACTGTTTTATTATTACAGAGAAAAGGGAATCATTTAACCATTAAATAAACCCAATAGGGCTGTTCTGCCCCAATAAGGGGTAATTATATCTTAGTTGGGATCAAGTACAGGTACTGTTTTATTTTCTGGATAATGGCTTTCTTGATAACAGATCATATTCATATACACTTATACCCAGTCCCCCTTTCCAGCCCTTATACTGTGTGGCCCTAGTTACATGTTATAGGTCTGTGCCGGCTGATAAGTGGCCTATAAGCTCCAGGCCTGGGTTATTCCTGTCTGCTGGTTACGCATGTCCTGCTGTGGTCGCTTTATCTCCAGCGGCGCAAACCCAATACTGAGCCCCACAGTTCTCTCCCTTATTCCCCTGGCTCCCCGGCACAGACATGGACTTGCTGGATACACCAGGTTCTGCGTTAATTTCTCAATTCAATTTAAGGGGCCCTATGGTCTCTGAGCTGAGCCCCCTTGTTATATAGGAGTATGGGGGGGTGCATCTGGTTTTTACGCGGTTTAGAAATGGTTAGAGATGGTTCTGAGTATAGGATCATTGCAAGAACCTCTTTCCAAAAATAATCCTTATTGTGTTTCTATATAAGGTCCCTCTCCTGTCCCCTCCCTGTCAGAAGATGGAGAAGAAGCCAAAGGGGAGTCGGATGTTATGCCCAGTATCCCAGATATTCTCTTACGGAAGCTGCGGGTCAATCGGTGTTTGTCCAACAGGTACAGTCTGGAGCTTACTGGGGGGGGCAACAACAAGAGAAGGTGCCACTAGTAACTTACTGGGGGGGGCAACAACAAGAGAAGGTGCCACTAGTACCTTACTGGGGGGGGCAACAACAAGAGAAGGTGCCACTAGTAACTTACTGGGGGGGGCAACAACAAGAGAAGGTGCCACTGGTAACTTACTGGGGGGGGGCAACAACAAGAGAAGGTGCCACTAGTAACTTACTGGGGGGGGGGGGGCAACAAGAGAAGGTGCCACTAGTAACTTACTGGGGGGGGCAACAACAAGAGAAGGTGCCACTAGTAACTTACTGGGGGGGCAACAACAAGAGAAGGTGCCACTAGTAACTTACTGGGGGGGCAACAACAAGAGAAGGTGCCACTAGTAACTTACTGGGGGGCAACAAGAGAAGGTGCCACTAGTAACTTACTGGGGGGGCAACAAGAGAAGGTGCCACTAGTAGTTTACTGGGGGGGCAACAAGAGAAGGGGCCACTAGTAACTTACTGGGGGGGGGGGCAACAACAAGAGAAGGTGCCACTAGTAACTTACTGGGGGGCAACAACAAGAGAAGGTGCCACTAGTAACTTACTGGGGGGGCAACAAGAGAAGGTGCCACTAGTAACTTACTGGGGGGGGGCAACAAGAGAAGGTGCCACTAGTAACTTACTGGGGGGGGCAACAACAAGAGAAGGTGCCACTAGTAACTTACGGGGGGGCAACAACAAGAGAAGGTGCCACTAGTAACTTACTGGGGGGGGGCAACAAGAGAAGGTGCCACTAGTAACTTACTGGGGGTGCTATAGAGAGAATACACATGGGGTAATAGTGAACTGGAGAATTCAGCTCCAAGTGCCGTTAGCCAAGTTATTTTACTGCATTGTGATGTTGGGGCTGCAGATTAGATTGCAAGCTCTTGGCAAAGTATAGTCCTGCACAGCCAATGAAAAATTATTAAAGATAGGGAATATGTAACTTCTTGCAACTTCAAGAAACCCACCTAAAGGGGTCAGGGAGCGTTGACAAGTCAGACTATTTTCCCAAGCAAGACTCTGTCATATTCATCGGTGTAGTCATCAAAGGGCAAGTAGTGCCTCATTTTTCTCATTGCTTGCAGACAGAGCCCCCCCCCTTCCCGGTTTCTCCCACTGCCACTTGCACCCCAACAATGCTTGCAGAAGCCCCCCAAGATAAGCGCTGTCTCTAATTCCCCCTAGATCAGTAGTTGACTATCTCACAATTACACCCTCTCCCCACCTCCACGCAAGGCAGCTGCCTCTGCTACCTACTCCTGTTTCTCCATCATTTCCAGCTTCCTATACATGAGTGACCCTTGCTCACATGGAATTCAAGATGGCGGCTAGATGTTTTGTATGAATAGGGGGTTTTGGGCATTTCTCATTGTGGTATCTCAGGACTGGCAGAAGTATATTTGTTCCATTTTGCTTCTCCTCTGAGCTCACTGCCCACCCTTTCCCATAAACTCTCGGCTGCTACTTTGTGTTTTAGTGCCGATTTCTCATCCACCCAGGGACCCCCCAATCCAGTGACTCAGTGCTCCCATGGACGTGACTAAGCACTAACGTTTCCTTACCTTATGTCACTCGGGGTTCTCTCTAACGACTCTCAATCTGTTCTTTATTGCAGTGCCCCGCCGCTGACTGAAAAGGAAGTAGAGGTGAGACACACAAATACGCACAGTCACATAAATACACAAACACACTGACGTAAATACAGGCAGGTAACTCCCACGATAGAGGAAACCATTTAGTACATTTAGGAAAGACAAGTGCGTATAAAGCAGAAGGTTCACACAGGTTCTGAGGGAGCCTGGTTGCATTGACTCACTTGGAACCATCTCAACTCTATGGTATGTAAGTGCTTCCTGTAGCTCCATAGCTTTGGCCCTATGTGGCCCGATCCTTGGTGACACTGGTACTGCACAGTCTCATTGAGTTGAATGCCTAAGAAGTCAATAGAAGGGCCCAGATAAGGATTCCATGAGACTATGAAATGTTCTGCTGGGGAGTTTTCTCCACTGGGCTACCCCAGCCATCTGCAAAACACCCTCAACTGACCCTAGTTGCCTCCCGTTTAATAAAATCTCTAGCCTGAGAACCATACAGTAGAACATTTTTAAACTTTTTAGAACCTCCTCTACTACCTGTGGGCAGACAAGCCAATGGCAGGTGGAAGTAACTCTTCTCCACTAACTGAATTCAAGTATCAAATCTTTTGATTTTTCTGGAGTAGAGGGTGGTGGGTGCAGAACCAAGTTTAGTCTGGGTAGAAGGGAAGTGTCCAAAAATTAACCTCAAGTGAGGTTGACGTCTCTTCAAAACACGTCTAGGAAACACTCTATGTATCATAGCTTGTAATAGACAACTTTATTGCAAAAGTGATCCTGCAATAAGTGTGAAGACACACGGAGCTACTTAGTAGCAGCTACTTGCTACACCAGAAAATACCCTGCCTAATACCCTGCAGCTTTAATGTACCAATCAAGTTCAGAATTGGGACTAGCCAAGGGTGGGTGGGGGAGTCTTCAGCTCTAAGGCTTAACACTGAAACTTACTAACTATTGAAGGGGGTTATCACAGATATTAATAATGGGGGTAAGCCTCCTCAATGTGGGGCCTCTGGGGCGATTTTTAATTAAATATCATTGCACGTGTCGTTTTCCAGAATGTATTTATTCAGCTCTCGCTGGCCTTTCGCAATGACAGCTACACCCTAGAATCCAGGCTGAACCAAGCCGAGAGGGAGCGGAATCTGACGGAGGAAAACAACGAGAAGGAAATAGAGAACTTTAAAGCAACCATCACGGTGGGTTGAGCTAATGGTGCCGCAATAAAACACACAGGATTGGTGCCAAAGTTCTGGGCGTTGTAAATGGGTTTGAGGGGTGGGGCAAACATGTCTGTATGCAGAGAGGGGATATGGAAACATCTTCTGTGGCTTTGTTAAGGTCAGCAGGACCAAGAGTTCACTGCTAATGGACAATAATCATGAGCTAAGGTCATCTCAAAAGTAGCTTTGAAGGGTCTAGACATGATGGGGGTGCAAGTGTCCCTCAAGATGACTTGATACCCATGTTTCCATTCAGTCTTCGGTGTCAATCTGGCAAAACAGCGAGCACAGGGAGGCATACCAGAAGCTTCTAGAAGATATCTCAGTCCTTCACAGATTGACCAACAGGCTCTCGAGCAGGGCGGAAATGGTGGGAGCTGTTCGGCAGGTGAGTGCTCTTCTAGGTCACTTACCCACTCAGCATCTCTGGCAATGGCACACGTGTTCAGCTCAACAACAGCAACACGTGCCATTCTGAATCTCTCATAATCCCTCGTCTTCCTGCAGGAGAAACGAATGTCGAAGGCCACAGAAGTCATGATGCAGTATGTGGAGAACCTGAAGAGGACGTACGAGAAAGATCACGCTGAGCTGATGGAATACAAAAAACTGGCAAATCAGAATTCCAGTAGGAATTATAGTGGCTCCGGTAAAGAGACTTGTTGTATACTTGAGCATATACATGTCTATATACTGCACAGTTGTCATTGAGACTTATGATATATATATATATTACAGATGATGGGGTGGCTCGTTCATCAAGATCCATGTCTCTAACGATTGGCAAGGTACATTATCTTACCCTATGGTGTATCATACCAGCATCTTTCATTATCACTACAGACAGGGTTCACTTGGAAAGGAAAATTAGTGTATAGAAGACGGCTAAAATTCATGGTTGGTCAGTGATCCACCACCTTCCAGCTGAGGTCCTTGGCCTACTGAATTACCTATCCTGAGCAACCAGCTCTTATCCTATAGGGTCAGGCATTCATTGTTTATACAATAAGCTTGAATTTGCCAACTGAGCTGTGATTTTTTCTCTAATCTATGGTTATCTAATCTATGGTTCTTTTCCTTGTGCCCTAGAACATGCCGCGGAGAAGGGTCAGTGTGGCTGTGGTCCCCAAATTCAATTTACTGAATATCCCCGGTCAGTCACCGAACACATCTCCTTTACCCTTGATGCCGCCCCTTGTAAGTAATCATGACACTGTTTTTTGTTTTATCTACCCTTCCATCTTACTAAACTGCAGCCATAATCTGCCTTGAGGTGGATACCCCAGGGGCTGTTTATAAAACCCATCATAATAATAACCTGTGCTCTTTGGCTTAAGGGGATAGGTCAGTGTGTCTTAAGTTCATCTCTCCTACCTCAGGAGGAAGGAAGTCTTCCATCCTTAGTACAAAAGTTTAGCTAAGGGGTCCCCCCCGTCTCACCCTATGCAGAGTAATGGGCAACCAAGAGCATGACCCCCTTTTGTGTTTTCTATCTATTATTCCCTATACCATCTGACATGGGGAAAAGTGGGGTCAGGTGCGTGCCTAGAACCATCTCAATGTTCACCCCTTCACTATGACCAGCGCATATACAAGGCCTTTTTAATTATCACTGGGACCCAAAGATTTCCTTGCTTACTTGGGGGGAGACAAAGTCACACCCTTATGGTAACCATAGTTGACCTAGCAATGATTACCTGTGGACTTCTTGACAGCCAAGAGTGTTCAGTTTGTACAAAAAAGTTAATAGCATGTTCCTTCCATAACAGACGGAGTCACCCATTGGGAGAAGCAGCTCACCCGTCCTGCCAACGCAGTCTCCACTGGTAGAAAAGTAAGATTCCATATTTATTTTGGCTTATGCCCCACAAAGCAGGGTATCTGTAGTCTATGAGCCTTATATTACATGGTTCTGATGTGACTTGGTCACACAAATGATCAAATAATATTGACCCACCATTGGGTCATCAAAGAGCAAGGGTAAACTCTGTGGCTCTTCCCACTTCCTGGTCTGCCAATGCCCTATATAGGGGCCAATGAACAGGGGCCCATAGATCCACCAATGGTCAAGCTTAAATCAGCCAACTTGATCACCATATTGCCTTTAGTTTAGACGTAATGTAGGAACCTGGTATTGATGCCACTCTGACCTGATGCCCACATCAAGCTGCTTTGGGACCAGCCTTGTTTTTATAGCAGAGAGTTGAGATGATTGGATCTAAGGAAACACTTTCAACAGGGTGTTTTTTCCTATATGGAAAGAAAAAAGAAAGGACTCCACCTATCATTCAATGGCAGGTTCTGATGAATATTTCCATGGGGACACAGGATGTCCATCGTGCTGGAAATAAACGTGACTCGCCCACCGCTTCCATATACAGGGTCCTGCTCTTAAAGCTCCAATTATCTTTGCAGGAAATTCTATTTACTTTGAAGGAACCAACTTGCTGACATAACAGTTAGTAGGGAACTTGCAAAAAGGATGTGATAAAGTAAGGGCATAACCAAGAACAGGCCGTTTGGCTGTCAGGCTTGAATGGGGTATTGAATTCTGAGCAGTAAATCATTTAGCAGATCGAGGGGGTTAGCGAGGTCACTCGGCTAGAGAAGGACTCCTGATTCCTATGGAATTCCGCTGAATTAGGTTTTGTCATCACAGAAATATGTCCATTTCTAACTAACATATACATTGCTCGACGGTAGCTTATCTAGTGTAGAGTCGGAGAACATCGGAGGCATCTTCAGCCTCATAGTGAGCGGCAGCAAGATCATTTTGGACTTGCACATCAAATGGATCTTGCCTGGTCCTGATATTAATCTGAGGTGCCCCTCAGCTCATAACAAGGTTACAGATATATAGAAACATTGGGGTAACAGTCACCCCGCTATAGTTCCAGGGGTACCCAGGGCACAAATAAGCACTCACCCCAAATCCCCCCCTAACTGGCCTTCAGGCTGGGCCCCCTTAGCTCATAACAAGGTTACAGATATATAGAAACATTGGGGCAACAATCACCCTGCTATAGTTCCAGGGGTACCCAGGGCACAAATAAGCACTCACCCCAAATCCCCCCCTAACTGGCCTTCAGGCTGGCCCCCCTTAGCCCATAACAAGGTTACAGATATATAGAAACATTGGGGTAACAGTCACCCCGCTATAGTTCCAGGGGTACCCAGGGCACAAATAAGCACTCACCCCAAATCCCCCCCAACTGGCCTTCAGGCTGGGCCCCCTTAGCCCATAACAAGGTTACAGATATATAGAAACATTGGGGTAACAGTCACCCCGCTATAGTTCCATTGGTACCCAGGGCACAAATAAGCACTCACCCCAAATCCCCCCCTAACTGGCCTTCAGGCTGGGCCCCCTTAGCCCATAACAAGGTTACAGATATATAGAAACATTGGGGTAACAGTCACCCCGCTATAGTTCCAGGGGTACCCAGGGCACAAATAAGCACTCACCCCAAATCCCCCCCTAACTGGCCTTCAGGCTGGGCCCCCTTAGCCCATAACAAGGTTACAGATATATAGAAACATTGGGGTAACAGTCACCCCGCTATAGTTCCCCCCATATTGCTTAAAGCTCAAGAAACACTTAATGAGCACAAATTCAGTTATTCTGTCCCTTGGCCCTTTCTACACATTACATTTTCTTTGTTCTCTGAACAGTTGCTCATTTAACTCGACACCCACCCCCTGCACTGGAATTTCTCAAAATTCTGCCCTTGTCTGGAAGCAGAAAACCCTTCCTTGTTTCTTCAGATTCATCTAATGAGATTTGTTACCTTATAAACACTGATTAAAAATAACCTTACCAAGGAATATGGGATTGACAGTACAGTATGGGGGTAAAGCTTATTGTGTGCCCAGAACATTCCTTCTCTGTATATTTGTATTTATACATATGGGTAGGGGGTGCCATAGTGTTTCCCTTAGACAGTACAGTATGGGGGTACAGCTTATTGTGTGCCCAGAACATTCCTTCTCTGTATATTTGTATTTATACATATGGGTAGGAGGTGCCATAGTGTTTCCCTTAGACAGTACAGTATGGGGGTACAGCTTATTGTGTGCCCAGAACATTCCTTCTCTGTATATTTGTATTTATACATTTGGATAGGAGGTGCCATAGTGTTTCCCTTAGACAGTACAGTATGGGGGTACAGCTTATTGTGTGCCCAGAACATTCCTTCTCTGTATATTTGTATTTATACATATGGGTAGGAGGTGCCATAGTGTTTCCCTTAGACAGTACAGTATGGGGGTACAGCTTATTGTGTGCCCAGAACATTCCTTCTCTGTATATTTGTATTTATACATATGGGTAGGAGGTGCCATAGTGTTTCCCTTAGACAGTACAGTATGGGGGTACAGCTTATTGTGTGCCCAGAACATTCCTTCTCTGTATATGTGTATTTATACATATGGGTAGGGGGTGCCATAGTGTTTCCCTTAGACAGTACAGTATGGGGGTACAGCTTATTGTGTGCCCAGAACATTCCTTCTCTGTATATTTGTATTTATACATATGGGTAGGAGGTGCCATAGTGTTTCCCTTAGACAGTACAGTATGGGGGTACAGCTTATTGTGTGCCCAGAACATTCCTTCTCTGTATATGTGTATTTATACATATGGGTAGGGGGTGCCATAGTGTTTCCCTTAGACAGTACAGTATGGGGGTACAGCTTATTGTGTGCCCAGAACATTCCCTCTCTGTATATTTGTATTTATACATATGGGTAGGGGTGCCATAGTGTTTCCCTTAGACAGTACAGTATGGGGGTACAGCTTATTGTGTGCCCAGAACATTCCTTCTCTGTATATTTGTATTTATACATATGGGTAGGGGTGCCATAGTGTTTCCCTTAGACAGTACAGTATGGGGGTACAGCTTATTGTGTGCCCAGAACATTCCTTCTCTGTATATTTGTATTTATACATATGGGTAGGGGGTGCCATAGTGTTTCCCTTAGACAGTACAGTATGGGGGTACAGCTTATTGTGTGCCCAGAACATTCCTTCTCTGTATATTTATATTCAGAGTGTTCTTCACCACTTTTTTTCCATTAAACAGTGCAAAGCCAAGCACAGAGACAGAAGGAGAGGCTCCAGTGGGGGTTCCAGTTCGGAATGAACCGGAGGAAATCAGCCCCGAGATGAAGGCAAAGATAGAAGAGGAGGCTTACAACAAGGGGTACAAACGACTTAGCTCCAATCTTTCTCCAGTAGAATGAACTGAGGGGGCCAATAGTGAGAAAACATGGATTCCCTGCAACAGGCACAGGCAGTCATTCCAGAATGGGTTGCAAGGGTTTGATAATTATGTCTGAGTCCACTATTTGTGTTGGGTGCCGGTAAAATTGGGGTTTTTTGATTGTTGATCCTTTCCTCATAATGGAGGAATCATCACTAGGTTTCCATGGATAAGGGATCCTCATCTCATATTTATAAGTATATTAGACTTCAACTAGAACTCTGAGACCTCTATAAGGGCCCCCCTCGCCAAATCCTTGCAGTATATGGTAGGGGGTTCCCTACTCTACATAATCATTTTTATTCTGGTCAAATTAGCATTGATCATGTCTCTAATTCTCAAAATGCCAGATGCTTTGTGGGGTCCTCATTTGAGCATTTTCTCAACTATAAACATCAAGGAGTGACCATTATGAATGAACTCGATACTGGGCAGGTTTCCATTGGGCACAGAAGGCTGCCATAAGATACAGGGTCCCCCATAGAACACTGGGGTCACTGCATCATGTAAATGGGTAATACATTAACGAACTGGGACTGCCTAGCTTGGTCCATCCCACTCTGCAGCCAATAATTGAAGGCCTCATTCTTACCGAGGTGATCCCCACTATCTCTTTGGCCAAACATGGCCATGGCATTATGGAGGGTTTCACTGAACTCATCCTCTTAGGACTGTATGTAGTAATTGGTGCCATTGGGACATATGGTTCTGTATCCATGGCGATACTGAGCTCAAGAAAAATAGGTCCTGACTTTTTGGTTATTTCCTTGTTTTCTAAAGGTATCAAGAAGGTTTAAAAAAGATCCAGGGGATGTCTTTATTTAAGGAGGAGGAGGAGGAGAAAGCAAGTGAGGTCATTGCTGAGTGTGAAGATGAAGTAAAGGAGGAAATAACAAAGCTCAAAAGCAGGTGAGTACTAGTGGTATGTTATGGGGGGGTGGGCACTGCGTTGTCTTGGATACAGGACCTTGGTGGGCAAGTGTTTACAGAGTCCTGGTACATGGAAGTCTCAATGAGGCCTGGGGGGCCCAGCCGTTATATTCTCCAATCTAAAAATATAACAAAAATAAGACTGATCAGGGGGAAATTTCTTAGTGGTTGCCATGGGTTACTAGACTGTACCATTTCCCTTTTCCTACTGCTATATAAATATATACATAAGTGCTTTCTTGTTTTCTTTCACAGTAAAATTGAAGAATGCCTTGACTATGTACAAATGCTGTACCCCAAGTTACTGACCCATTGGAATGTCCTCTCCATCGTGGCCGCTGGGATAGTCCTCCTCGCCGTCTTGTTAAGCATCTACAACTCATTCACGTCCTGCTCCGAGCTGCCGGCCGGCCACCATGGGAAAGCGTCATGTTCAGCCTCTCAGAGATATTCCTGGTGGACCTCAGGGCTTCCCCATAAGCAGCGGCGGCAGTGAAAGATGGAGGGAGCGGGATGGGAAAGTGCCGATACACTGAATTGTGCAGGGAATACTACACAGTACGTGTCCAGCCGAGGCCTCCTAGTGCCTCATATGGACTGGACTCATGCCCAGAGAGCGACCAAGAGCAGATGTTTGGAGAGCGCCATTGGGCAAACCTCAAGGGAATGACCAAGAACAGAAGTCGACAGTCTCCACTTCAATGTATTTGATGTTACAGAATGAGCAAAGCCGATTCCATTCGTTCATTCGCTGACAGACAGCAGCCAATTGGAAAATACATTCCGGTCATGTCTGAAATATTTATGGCGCCTGATGTGTGAATTATGTACCCCAGATCTAATAATGTACCCAAGATACTCGTGAACTCCGTGAATCAGTTTTGTATTATAAGGGATAATGTACCCCCTACTGTAAATGATAAGGATATTAGCAGTCACTGAGGGGCTCTGTGCCCATATAAAGGCACAAGGCTGCAGGCTGAGTTATACAGGGAACTCTGAGTATCACTCATGCATTATAAGGGATAATGTACCCCCTACTGTAAATGATAAGGATATTAGCAGTC
This sequence comes from Xenopus tropicalis, assembly GCF_000004195.4. Lineage (NCBI taxonomy): Eukaryota > Metazoa > Chordata > Amphibia > Anura > Pipidae > Xenopus > Xenopus tropicalis. The sequence goes on along the minus strand of NC_030680.2, from coordinate 5,628,795 downwards.
ACTGAGGGGTTCTGTGCCCATATAAAGGCACAAGGCTGCAGGCTGAGTTATACAGGGAACTCTGAGTATCACTCATGTATTATAAGGGATAATGTACCCCCTACTGTAAATGATAAGGATATTAGCAGTCACTGAGGGGTTCTGTGCCCCCCATATAAAGGCACAAGGCTGCAGGCTGAGTTATACAGGGAACTCTGAGTATCACTCATGTATTATAAGGGATAATGTACCCCCTACTGTAAATGATAAGGATATTAGCAGTCACTGAGGGGTTCTGTGCCCATATAAAGGCACAAGGTTGCAGGTTATACAAGGATCTCAAGGCACACAGTTTATATACAAGTCATGATATTCCTTGGTGACTGCTAATATCTGCAGGATATAATGTACAGTCTGTTCCCATCCTGAGATGCTGAGTTGGGATGTTTTATGAAATGTTTTGGCTGACGAATTTGAAAATTAATATTGTTTCCTGTTCTCTCAGTGTCAGCATTAATGTATGATGAATATCCTCCCATGGTGGGGTGTGAGTATGTGAGAATGCGCACAGACTGTAAGTGTAAGTGTATAAGTGTAAAGCTTGACATTAGAGGTTGGGTTGAGGGCTATCAAGTTCACAAGAAATCTTTCAGCGAAGCCCATTAGTAGATATCAGGTAGTTTGGAGCTGAATCCTCAATACAGACGTCCCCTCCTAGGGTCCACTGAAATCTATGTAATATATTAATTCCGCCCGTTCATTTTACATTGGAGAGATTCTTTCCCCAGCTGATAAGGGAAATCTATTCTACCAGACACCCACTTTGCCCCCACTGTTCCCTCTTATCTCACTGCACTAATGACACAGCTGTTTTCCACCTACAGGTCCCACATACTATTTAGAATTCTGAACTTATCCAATCTAGACTGTGAATTCAATCAGCCCCTTTTTTCCAATAACTCACTTATTTCACTAAGATCCCTCCCTAATCAGCTTCTAGTTCCTGTTCTGGGCAATCAGATGTCCCAAGACCCTATTTCCATTCCCACCGAGAGAGTAGAAAGAAGTGGACTTTCCAGATGAGATGGAATAAAATTCAGTTCAGCTCTAAGGACCCATCAACTTTATGGTTTAGGCAAAAGAACCCACGGATCGATTCAGTCATCCGCCATAGATCTCGGGTGAATAACCTCACTGAAATGGCTTTCCAACGCCAACAATAGGAGTGGCTGCTGGAAAGCCTTTTGCATCGCTTCAGAAAACCAAAGCGATGTGAAGGGGAGTCCACCGATGACTCCTATTGTTGCCGGTGGAAGGCCATCTTGGAGCAGTTAGTTGCCCGCGATAACAGAGCTCTATTGTGGGGGTCCTTAGCCTTAATGTCTGAGAAGTTCTCAGAAAAATCCATATACCATAGGGTCATGGTGCCTGCAGGACAGCATCGTTTGGCACGGTCACAGAGCTTCAGTCAGAGTGGAAGATGGGTAGGAAATCATCCTAATATAAAGATATGTGATAAATATCCACAATACAAATCAAGCCTCACAATCAAGATGTTACTGACCCTTCCCACCAAGGCTTAATGAAGAGAAGGACCGAATAAAAAGACCAATCATTCCATAATTAAGAATAAGGTCTATATTATTATTAGATCACCTTCATCTTGAAAATGCTGACAAAAATATTTAGATTTCCCTTTATGAGAAAGGATATGAAATGCATGAGGATTATGAATGAAATCTGCCTAGGAACCCATGGTAGCCAAATATTAGATTTAAAAGTCTATTACAGGTAAAGTGCAATATATAAATAGCACCACCAACTGTCTGCATCTTCCCCTGCTGTCTCTAGCTTGCCCTACTCTCTCCATTTTGTATTGTCTTCTTTCTCTATTGTTGCTATCTTGTTATACTGCTTCCATCTTTCTCCTATTGTTACCATATTGTTCAGTTATCTTCACCCTACCCTACTGTCTCCATCTTGCCCTACTGTCTCCATCTTGCCCTACTGTCTCCATCTTGCCCTACTGTCCCCATCTTGCCCTACTGTCCCCATCTTGCCCTACTGTCTCCATCTGCTCTACTTTCTCCATCTTTCCCTACTATCCTCATGTTCCCCTACTGTCTCCATCTTGCCCTACTGTCTTCATCTGCTCTACATTCTCCATCTGTCCTTACTGTCTCCATCTTGCCTTAATGTCTTCATCTTGCCCTACTGTCTCCATCTTGCCCTACTGTCTTCATCTTGCCCTACTGTCTCCATCTTGCCCTTCTGTCTCCATCATGCCCTTCTGTCTCCATCATGCCCTTCTGTCTCCATCATGCCCTTCTGTCTCCATCTTGCCCTACTGTCTCCATCTTTCCCTACTGTCTTCATCTTGCCCTTCTGTCTACATCTTGCCCTTCTGTGTCCATCTGTTCTACTTTCTCCATCTTTCCCTACTATCTTTATCTTGCCCTACTGCCTCCATCTTGCCCTACTGTCACCATCTTGCCCTACTGTCTCCATCTGCTCTACTTTCTCGATGTTTCCACACTGTCTTCATCTTGCCCTTCTGTCTTCATCTGCTCTTCTTTCTCCATATTTCTATACTGTCTTTATGTTCACACACTGTCTTCATCTTGCCCCTCTGTCTTCATGTTTTCCAAATGTCTCCATCTTGCCCTATGATCTACAAATTGTCCTCCTGTTGCCATCTTGCTCTACTCTCTCCATCTTTTCCTACTGTTGCCTTCTTAGTGGCTGTTATATTGCACTACTGCCACCATCTTGTCCTACTACACTGTCTTGCCCTATTGTCATTTTGAACTACTCTCTCCAAGTTGTCACTATACAGTCCTACTGTCACCATTGCTTTACTGTCTTTATCTTATCCTACTGCCGCCATCTTTCCAAATGTTACCATAATGTCCTACTGCCTCCATCGTGTGTCACTCTACCTACTATACCCCACTCTGCCTTTCTACAACTGCTGCACTTTGGTGTCTATCTATTTATATAAACTGGTACAGCCTATGGCCCATTAGCCGTCTAACTACAACTCCCAGCGCTGACGTCATCCGGATATATTCCTGTTTAGAATTATTTAACTTATGTTACTGATCTTAGCAACCAGATATTGTTCCAGATTTCAGATCTAAAAAAGGAGACATGGAGACAGGAGAATAACATTACAAAGTTAAAAGCATTGCGATGTTCTTTGGTTTGACCAGATACAGTGCAACCATCAAAGAAAGTCATATATTTCCTACGTTTTGTTAAAATAGATTTTTTTTTTTAGTTCTGTATTTTTTACTAAATGAATGTCACTTTAAATTAGTTGAAATTAGCTTTTCTGAAGAAAAAAAAACCTGTGATATAAAATATTTATTGTATTTTTTTTTTTCAATGATACACTGATTAGATTATTTTTATTGCACTACACTGACGTGTTTAGTTTGTGGAAGTCACCTCTATTCCTGTACATTCTTAGGATAAAAGTCGCACAGCCAGTCCTTGCCTTGTACTGTACCTTGCCACTTACTTGAGAATAAACAGACTCTGTTTTAAGACTTGTGACCTTCAGTGATTTATATGATTGGTTATTACATTCCAGAAAAGAGTTGGACTAGCCCACTGGACTACACAGAGATCTTTAGAAAGGCCCACATAGCCATGGACTCTGCTCAGTCTACTCTAAGCCATGACCTATATGATTGGTTATTACATTCCAGAACAGAGTAGGACTAGCTCACTGGACTACCAAGAGATGTCCAGATAGGCCGACATAGCCATGGACTCTGCTCAGTCTACTCTAAGCCATGACCTATATGATTGGTTATTACATTCCAGAACAGAGTAGGACTAGCTCACTGGACTACCAAGAGATGTCCAGATAGGCCGACATAGCCATGGACTCTGCTCAGTCTTCTCTAAGCCATGACCTATGTGATGGTTATTACATTCCAGAACAGATTTGGACAAGATCGCTGGACTACACAGAGATCTCTAGAAAGGCCCACATAGCCATGGACTCTAAGCCGTGGCCTATATTCCCTGCCTGACCAACATGGCCCCCTTTTTACATTGTAGGACTTTCACAACTGGACCTCTTGTTGTGTTTTTGTGAATATAAAGGTTAAAAGTACCCCAAGTGGGGACTTGGGGTACTTTTAACCTTTATATACACAAAAACAGAACTGACCTACATATCCAAACAGTAAAGGTGGCCATACACGGGCCGATTGTAGCTGTCGATATCGGCCCCTTAGACCGATTCGGCAGCTTATCGACCCATGTATGGGAAATAATGACTGGCCTGTCAGATCAGGGATCAGCTCGTTGATGTGGTCGAGCCTATTCCAGTCATTATAATTCGATTGCTTTACCCCCAGGGCCAAACGACCGAATTAGCCTAAATTCACCCGGTATTGACCCATCCGTAGGTGGGGATATCGGGAGAAGATCCACTCACTTGGCGACCTTGCCAGGTAAGCAGATCTTTACGTGTATGGCCACCTTAAGTAACCCCTGTGGTTGGTTTATTGAGCCATAACGACTGCACACAATATTACAGGGGTCATAAATTACATTTAATTTTGATGATCTTGATCTCAATTTAGTCTCTCCTATAGACTGATTAGCCAGGCTCTCAGGCTTCTTGATTGGCCTGCTGAGTCTAATCAGCCCCACCTGGTCAGTCTGTAGCATTTACTTTGCTATAGGAATTGCTTAGCAATCTGCAGTATAAAAAGAATATGAGCTGTATATAACCTTAAGGTGGCCATACACGGGCCGATTCTAGCACCAATGTCGGTCCTTTAGACTGATTCGGCAGCTTATCGACCTGTGTATAGGCACTAACGAAGGGCCTAACCAACCGACATCTGGCCTGAAATTGGGCAGATCTCGATCAGGCAGGTTTGATTTTTTTGTTGGATTGGGGTCACCATCTACTTGTTTATCTACTCGCCACAGAGCCAAATGACCGAATTAGCCTGATATCGCCCAACCATAGGTGGGGATATCGGTAGAAGATCCGCTCGCTTGGCGACGACACTTTACCGTTTATAGCCACCTTTACTTTATATTCAGAGATGAAACTATGGAAGATTTTTGTTTTTCCCTGACCTGGTTGATCTAATCTGCCTTCTGAGTGATATATATTTTGGATTTGTGGTTCCCAGTTTGCAAACAAAGTAAAAAAATAATCATCTAGTAAATGATAATGGATTATAACCCAGCCTGAAGCCAGTCTGTGTATTCTTAAGAAATTGTCATATATTCTGTTACTGATTAGCTTGCAGACTTATAAACAAATGTTATAGGAACAATAACCTGCCTTACTGTTTGTGCAATAACATTGTAGTCAATCTTTATAAGTTATACAAAAGGCAAATTGTAGTTTTATGGGAATGGGCAAGCGGGTTCCCTAAAGTTATTGTTTAACTACAACTACCTGCATCCTCTGCTAACTCATGGCATGTATGTTCAAACTGCTGGGCCTTTGTGCCAAATCACTTAATGATGCTGCTCAGCAAAGAAAAAGCAAGTGATTTGTGGCTTCTTTCAGATTTTTCTCATAAATAACCAAGAATGGTTGGGCCCTTTAGGTCTGGCCTTCATGGAGAAACAAGCAGACCCACAAAACACGGAGAAATAAGAATTGTGTGCCTGTTTCTGAGAATATCTTAGGGCACCGTGCCAATTCTTCCCTGTGCCAGATCAGAGCATTGAGCTTAGACTGCCTATTAGACTGTTTCCTATGTGTTCCTGACCAGTCTCAGAGAGAGTGCAATTGTTGAATTGCGGAGTGGGGGAATGGGTGGCCTACCTTCGCCAGAATGGTATTGGAATTAGGGATGCACCGAATACACAGTTTTAGGATCTGGCCAAACCCCGAATCATTTGTGATAAAAACCGAATCTGAAGAAAGGGCAAAAGGGAACTGTGCGCAAAGTGCGTGGTGCAAATTTTTAAACTTCTATGTATATGTGACAAAAAGTTATGTGATTTTAGGATTTGGATTCAGTTTGGCCAGAGGCATAGATTCAGCTGAATCCAAATCCTGCTGAAAAAGGCAGAATCTTGGCTGAATCCCAAACCGAATCCTGAATTTGGTGCATCCCTAACTGGAATACCCCACTATGCCCGCACAAATAATATTTATTTTGCTATGACCTCCCAATGATACCCGAGCATTGCCATAGTTCTACTTCGTGTTTCTGTTCTGCTGGTTAAGAGTGACCCTTCATGGGAACACAAGTGCCCAAAATCAACCAAGACTTCAGTCCTTACTTCCAGGCACCAAAGGATTAATACTTGCAATATTCTCAGATATGTATGAGTATTACTGAGCAAAGCTAACTGCAGCCAGTTTATGTAATAATGATAGGCAGCCAAACAGAACTGGAGTGGTGGGTTCTTAACTTAATCATTGGGGCCGATTCATTAAAACACGAGTTCGAAGCTCGAATGTGAAAAATTCGGATAGGATACAATAATTTCTGATAATCGCAAATATCACAAATATGCTTATGAAAAAATCGTATTAGTCACGATTATATTGTAAAAAAATTGCCGAAAATACGCAAGGTACGAAAAAGTCGCGGAGAACACGAACGGCCCAATCGAACGTGGATTGATAAATCTCCCCCTTAGACTCCAGTCTGGCTATGTACAAGTTGGTCCGTATCCAGCTCCTCACATTCATTAATACACAGTATGGCGGCGGCATATAATTGACAAAGGGTCAAAGTAAAAATATATAGGGATGCACCGAATCCACTATTTCAGGATCCGGCTGAACCCTAAATCCTTTGCAAAAGATAAACTCACATATAGAATTCTTGCTTATTTATTAATAAGGAAAACTCGTTCAAATAAAACACGAAAAGCTCGAATTCTTCAGGTTTACAAACTCGAAAAAACTCAAGTTTGAAAATACGGCTTGACTTTGCCTAGGGCAACTCCCTATTGACTTCTATGGAAACTCGCAAATTTTGACATTAGAGTTTTCTGCACTTAAGAAATACCAGACAAGTCTAGTTTTTGAACCAAAAATATGAGCAAAAAAACTTGAATTTTGCAAAACAAAACTTGAACACTGATGAATCCCCCCTTATATGTGAGACCATAAAACAACCAATCTGGAGGGTCACAAGCTGGGCAACATTTAGGCAAAGTGTTACTGTAGCCATATTACTCTCTCATTAGTTCATTAGAGTCTCAACCTTTCCCTACTGTTGCCATTGAGCCCTTTTGTATCTATCTTGTCCAACTGCATCTTCTGCTGCCTCGCTAGGGGCAGAGCCCAGGGCAGCGACCCTATTTGGGACCCCTAAAGACCACTCTGACCCGATAGAGAGGAAGGAAACAATCCAACCATGAGTTGGTTGTGTACAAGTTCCACAGCTAAACAAGCCGTTATCTCGTTTCCTAACTTGTTGCTGTCTGAATCTGCATGAGTTGCAATTTTCCAGTCAACCTTCCACCTTCTGAAGCAAAGCCCATTGCACTTGTACGTCAGTGACTTCCCCCCATTGTCCTTCCATCCACAGGACCAGAGAGAGAGAGAGACGTATTTGTGATTCGCCAACCATACCTCTCAGTTCCTATCGGAGAGACTGGAGGTGGCAGAGGTTCATCTGCTGCGGATAAACCAGGATTCTCAACTCAGCAGCAAAATGACTTCCCTCACCGGATCTACGGTTGTGTTGCTAACCATTCTTCTGACGCATTTTGTGGCTCAAGGTGTCATTAATATCAAAGGTACGAACAGACTTTGAATTTTTGCATTTAGACATATACCCTACTCTATGCTGTACAGGTATGGGACCTCTTATCCAGAAGGTCTTTCTGCAATTTGGATCTCCATACCTTAAGTCTACTAAAAAGACATTAAATAAATCCAACAGGATTGTTCTGTCCCAATAAAGGGTAATTATATCTTAGTTGGGATCAAGTACAGGTACTGTTTTATTATTACAGAGAAAAGGGAATCATTTAACCATGAAATAAACCCAATAGGGCTGTTCTGCCCCAATAAGGGGTAATTATATCTTAGTTGGGATCAAGTACAGGTACTGTTTTATTATTACAGAGAAAAGGGAATCATTTAACCATGAAATAAACCCAATAGGGCTGTTCTGCCCCAATAAGGGGTAATTATATCTTAGTTGGGATCAAGTACAGGTACTGTTTTATTATTACAGAGAAAAGGGAATCATTTAACCATTAAATAAACCCAATAGGGCTGTTCTGCCCCCAATAAGGGGTAATTATATCTTAGCTGGGATCAAGTACAGGTACTGTTTTATTATTACAGAGAAAAGGGAATCATTTAACCATTAAATAAACCCAATAGGGCTGTTCTGCCCCAATAAGGGGTAATTATATCTTAGTTGGGATCAAGTACAGGTACTGTTTTATTATTACAGAGAAAAGGGAATCATTTAACCATTAAATAAACCCAATAGGACTGTTCTGCCCCAATAAGGGGTAATTATATCTTAGTTGGGATCAAGTACAGGTACTGTTTTATTATTACAGAGAAAAGGGAATCATTTAACCATTAAATAAACCCAATAGGACTGTTCTGCCCCCAATAAGGGGTAATTATATCTTAGTTGGGATCAAGTACAGGTACTGTTTTATTATTACAGAGAAAAGGGAATCATTTAACCATTAAATAAACCCAATAGGGCTGTTCCGCCCCAATAAGGGGTAATTATATCTTAGTTGGGATCAAGTACAGGTACTGTTTTATTATTACAGAGAAAAGGGAATCATTTAACCATTAAATAAACCCAATAGGGCTGTTCTGCCCCAATAAGGGGTAATTATATCTTAGTTGGGATCAAGTACAGGTACTGTTTTATAATTACAGAGAAAATGGAATCATTTAACCATTAAATAAACCCAATAGGGCTGTTCTGCCCCCAATAAGGGGTAATTATATCTTAGTTGGGATCAAGTACAGGTACTGTTTTATTATTACAGAGAAAAGGGAATCATTTAACCATTAAATAAACCCAATAGGGCTGTTCTGCCCCCAATAAGGGGTAATTATATCTTAGTTGGGATCAAGTACAGGTACTGTTTTATAATTACAGAGAAAAGGGAAAAAAGTTTTAAAATTGTCAATGGGCGATGGCTTTCCTGTAATACAAAAATTTCAGGATAGTGGGTTTCCAAAAAATGGAAGAAACAGCCGTATCTAACGTGAGAACCATCTTTCCTTCTTGCAGACATCGCACACTCGCCATGCCGAATTGCAGGGGTGCTCTTAGCCGAGTCTTCGGATCACAAGTATAAGTTCAACTTCACCAGAGCGGAAAGTGTGTGCCACGTGCTGGGCTTACAGTTGGCTAGCAAGAACCAAGTGGAGAAAGCAAATAAATACGGCTTTGAAACGTGCAGGTATGGTTTCCATGGCAATCACGTTTACATTAAAATCGATGGAAATGCGTGTGGAGGGGGTCTCAGTTTGTGACGGAACCCTATGATCCAGTTAATAAGACTGCTATTCCAATTCTCATCCCTTGGGTTTCTCTGCAACGTATGTTAAAAGAATTCTGTGAATCAGAAGAAACCCATTTATAATATTTGTTTTCTCCCTGCAGCTTTGGATGGGTGTCAGAACAATTCGTGGTTATTTCACGTATCCAACCCAATGAGAAATGTGGGCAAAGCAAAACGGGACTTGTACCATGGATGACAGTAAACGCTGCCAAGGACTTTCATGCGTACTGCTTCAATGCATCGGGTACATACTCACTGATACAGTTTAAGGGGTCATTAATTACTAGAGCCATAAAGCAGGGCAGGACTGCTGCTTACAATGGGGGGATCAGATAGGATCTGTGCCACTGTGACAGAATGCTCTGTTATACAGATAGCTAGAATCTCAGCCATAAAGCAGGGCAGGACTGCTGCTTACAATGGGGGGGGATCAGATAGGATCTGTGCCACTGTGACAGAATGCTCTGTTATACAGATAGCTAGAATCTCAGCCATAAAGCAGGGCAGGACTGCTGCTTACAATGGGGGGGGGATCAGATAGGATCTGTGCCACTGTGACAGAATGCTCTGTTATACAGATAGCTAGAATCTCAGCCATAAAGCAGGGCAGGACTGCTGCTTACAATGGGGGGGGATCAGATAGGATCTGTGCCACTGTGACAGAATGCTCTGTTATACAGATAGCTAGAATCTCAGCCATAAAGCAGGCAGGGCCGGATTTCTCTTTGGTGCGCCCCGAGGCCGCCCCTGTGGGAGTCCCCCATGCGCATGCGCGAACGCGCACCCCAGTGCGCATGCGCAAACGCGCTCCCGTTGCGCATGCGCAAGCGCGCCCCCAGTGCGCATGCGCAAAGCGCCAGCTCCCCATTGCGCATGCGCAAAGCGCCAGCGCATGCGCGAACGCTCTTTTTAACTCCCATACGGAGCAGTGGGGAGAGGTCCCGACTGCTCCGTATGGGAGCAAAATTAAAAAATGTTCTTGCGGCGGGGCGGCATGCCGCCCCTAAACTTCTGCCGCCCTAGGCCCGGGCCTTTGTGGCCTCTCCGCAAATCCGGGCCTGAAAGCAGGGCAGGACTGCTGCTTACAATGGGGGGATCAGATAGGATCTGTGCCACTGTGACAGAATGCTCTGTTATACAGATAGCTAGAATCTCAGCCATAAAGCAGGGCAGGACTGCTGCTTACAATGGGGGGATCAGATAGGATCTGTGCCACTGTGACAGAATGCTCTGTTATACAGATAGCTAGAATCTCAGCCATAAAGCAGGGCAGGACTGCTGCTTACAATGGGGGGGATCAGATAGGATCTGTGCCACTGTGACAGAATGCTCTGTTATACAGATAGCTAGAATCTCAGCCATAAAGCAGGGCAGGACTGCTGCTTACAATGGGGGGGTCAGATAGGATCTGTGCCACTGTGACAGAATGCTCTGTTATACAGATAGCTAGAATCTCAGCCATAAAGCAGGGCAGGACTGCTGCTTACAATGGGGGGGATCAGATAGGATCTGTGCCACTGTGACAGAATGCTCTGTTATACAGATAGATAGAATCTCAGCCATAAAGCAGGGCAGGACTGCTGCTTACAATGGGGGGGATCAGATAGGATCTGTGCCACTGTGACAGAATGCTATGTTATACAGATAGCTAGAATCTCAGCCATAAAGCAGGGCAGGACTGCTGCTTACAATGGGGGGATCAGATAGGATCTGTGCCACTGTGACAGAATGCTCTGTTATACAGATAGCTAGAATTTCAGCCATAAAGCAGGGCAGGACTGCTGCTTACAATGGGGGGATCAGATAGGATCTGTGCCACTGTGACAGAATGCTCTGTTATACAGATAGCTAGAATCTCAGCCATAAAGCAGGGCAGGACTGCTGCTTACAATGGGGGGATCAGATAGGATCTGTGCCACTGTGACAGAATGCTCTGTTATACAGATAGCTAGAATCTCAGCCATAAAGCAGGGCAGGACTGCTGCTTACAATGGGGGGGATCAGATAGGATCTGTGCCACTGTGACAGAATGCTCTGTTATACAGATAGCTAGAATTTCAGCCATAAAGCAGAGCAGGACTGCTGCTGTGAGAGAAAAAAAGACAACCTACAGTTCAATCAGGAGGCAACAATATTTCTTACATTATTAGCCTAAAGGTACATGGAGAACATGATGTACTCTCTGTGCGCGTAATAGAATTAGTCGTGTGATCAAACTGCGAGAGCAGAACAGGTTGCACTTGCAGAGCAGGAAGGAAGAAGATTCCAGATAAAAAATTTTATTATTACAGAAGGACTTTTGGCCACGGTTGGCTGCGAAGAGGAAACAGAGATAGCAGATTTATGGCTGATAAATTGGTCCCTTGTGGAACAGAATATGACTCACTCATTGATGGAAATTATTAATGGGAAATATCCAAATTCCCAAAACAAGTGCAGGCACCGCAGCGACACAAGTTACAAAAAGTAGCAGTACGGGAGTTGGTACAGACAGGCCCTTCGATAATAATCAAACTGTATGTTTGGGAATTACATTTTATTTAACTCACAGTCAGCCAGAGTTCCAAACCATTTTATTACATTAAAAATCATGAAAAGGCTGCATTTGATTTAATACTGTATATACTCGAGTATAAGCCTAGTTATTCAGCACCCAAAATGTGCTGAAAAAGTCACTCTCGGCTTATACTCGAGTATATACGGTAGATGTATATTGCAAAGTTGTTTTTAATGATGTTTGCTTTTCAAAAAGTCGTATTTGGGTGAAGTTCCCCTTTAACCTTCATTTGATCACTTGTAGATACCCGGAAGAATTCCTGCAAACCAGATCCACTAACGACTATAATTCCCGACACGTCCAAGGCGCCCTCGAGTACCGCTGAGTCTGTACAACCTGGAGCTTACGATACGACCACTAAAGCTTTTGATACGACCCCTAAAGCTTTTGATACTACCCCTAAAGCTTTTGATACTACCCCTAAAGCTTTTGATACGACCCCTAAAGCTAATGATACGACCCCTAAAATTATAACTATACTGAACGCGATCACGACGACTCGCGGATATGTGAAAATGACCACGTTTCGGCCAACATTCACTACAACCCAAATCACCACCACATTTGTCAACGATCTATTGAAAGAGTCTACCAACAAACCACAGGCCGTCAATGCTAAAGAGAGTTTTGGGGGTAAAACATTTTATTATGGTTCTTACAGTATAGGCAATGGCTTACTCTTTTGGGCACTCCTGGAAGCTGCAATGGGAATCAGCTCAGCCCCTAATCCTATATATTGGTGGTCCATCTACTGGTGGACCTGTCCACTATAATGCCAGTGTGGGACTGGGACCCCAGGGGCCCACCAGAAAACCTTAGACCCTAGGCCCACTCTCCAAACTATTTTTCCTCCTTTCCTCACCCAACCTCTTTATTCTCCTAGTCTCTTTTATTTACATGCTAGCATCTATCCTACCATCTATTTCTCTTCTTCATTCCCATTCAGAAATAGGGAATGGCCATGAAGCAGGCCAAATGGTCAAGGGCAGGAGGGCCCACTTACACCTGGGCCCACCGGGAGTTTTCCTGGTATCCTGGTGGGCCAGTCCGACACTCAAGACTAGATCTGCCACTGCACTGATTATTTACTGATTGTACTTGGTTGGACTGGTGGTGGGGTCTTCTCTGCCATATCCACCTTCAAGCTCCCTTTAAAGCAGTGGTTGATTGGCTCCTTGGGGGTGGGGCTATGTAACAACTGTTATTCTCACTGTATACAACAGGGTTGTCTATGGTCCCGTCCCATGCTATGTACTATATTAGCCCATTTATTGGTGTTTCTGGTCCTGTAAATATTTAAATGCTATCTGCCCTTTCTTTCAGGTTTGCCAGCTGCCCTACTAACACTGGCGCTGGTATTTTTCATAGCCTTTGTGGTGTTGGCTGTTTGCTACATCAAGCAGTGAGTATCTCTCTGTCTCTTGTTATAAAACAAAACTCAACCACCTAAACTAAATAACGGGGAGTCAGGGAATATAAATCAAGTACGGGTATGGGATCCCTTATTCGGAAACCTGTTATCCAGAAAGCTCCGAATTACGGAATGCCCATCTCCCATAGACTCCATTTTAATCAAATAATTCAGAAATTTAAAACTGATTTCCTTTTTCTCTGTAGTAATAAAACAGTACCTGTACTTGATCCCAACTAAGATATAATTACCCCTTATTGGGGGCAGAACAGCCCTATTGGGTTTATTTAATGGTTAAATGATTCCCTTTTCTCTGTAATAATAAAACAGTACCTGTACTTGATCCCAACTAAGATATAATTACCCCTTATTGGGGCAGAACAGCCCTATTGGGTTTATTTAATGGTTAAATGATTCCCTTTTCTCTGTAATAATAAAACAGTACCTGTACTTGATCCCAACTAAGATATAATTACCCCTTATTGGGGCAGAACAGCCCTATTGGGTTTATTTAATGGTTAAATGATTCCCTTTTCTCTGTAATAATAAAACAGTACCTGTACTTGATCCCAACTAAGATATAATTACCCCTTATTGGGGGCAGAACAGCCCTATTGGGTTTATTTAATGGTTAAATGATTCCCTTTTCTCTGTAGTAATAAAACAGTACCTGTACTTGATCCCAACTAAGATATAATTACCCCTTATTGGGGGCAGAACAGCCCTATTGGGTTTATTTAATGGTTAAATGATTCCCTTTTCTCTGTAATAATAAAACAGTACCTGTACTTGATCCCAACTAAGATATAATTACCCCTTATTGGGGCAGAACAGCCCTATTGGGTTTATTTCATGGTTAAATGATTCCCTTTTCTCTGTAATAATAAAACAGTACCTGTACTTGATCCCAACTAAGATATAATTACCCCTTATTGGGGCAGAACAGCCCTATTGGGTTTATTTAATGGTTAAATGATTCCCTTTTCTCTGTAATAATAAAGCAGTACCTGTACTTGATCCCAACTAAGATATAATTACCCCTTATTGGGGGCAGAACAGCCCTATTGGGTTTATTTAATGGTTAAATGATTCTGGTCCCAAGGTACTAGCCATAGTCCATCAGCACCACAGGGGCCCTTTCATCTATCTCTAGATATCTGATGTTTTGTTCCCCATCCCAAAGGATAATAGCCAGTTTAACAAGTCAATAGAGGAAACCTACTCTAGAGTATTTTCATTTATTGCAGTTGCAAAAAGCCTTTGCAGCAATGCCATTTTCCAAGGATTTTAGCAGTTGTGAGCTAGTTTTCACTGCATACCCCACCTAGTGGCAGAAGGCAGAAATTGCAATGAATGTTACATAAGGTTGGGTTTAAAATCTATCAATTCTATCGATTCTCCAGGTACAAGACAAACTGGTTCTTCCCAAAAAACGAGGAAAAAGAATCTGTAGAAACCAAAGTGTTTAAAGAAAACACAAACGCAGAGCAAGAGAGTTCCAAAGAGGAAGGCCAAAAAGCAAATGGAAAATCCGAGATTCCGCAAGCAGGTACAGGGAATTCCATGGAGGCCGAAGTGTAGAGGCTTCTACCATCTGTTTATGATTGGACCAAGAGAAAGGGCAGCTCTGTGTAAGGATATGTAGGCGTCATGGCCGGACTTGCTTTGCCTCTGCGGTGCTTGGGTTATACTTGTGGACTGTGAGGGCAGAGTGTTTTGTAATATTCGCCCATTGGAGCCTCTGCAGTTATTGTCCATGATTCAGTGCAGACATACTCTAAAATACACGGTTTAAGCCACAGACTTTCTAAAAGAGCCTTTTCAGATTGGAAATTGCATTACATGGCCAAAAGTATCTGGATACATTTGAAGTCCTCAGCTAAAACAGTGACTGACCAGACTTTCTCCGGAAGCAATGACAGCACGAAAGCTATCAGTAGGGAATGTGGGGTTTCTATGGGGGATCAAACAAACCTGCAGTGGTGTAAAGGGCTCAACTATGGGAGCCTGGAAGAGTGGGAATGCATCCCCAGGACTGATACATGGAAATTTAGCACCTGACAGACTGATGGAAAAGTCTGGGTTTTGAAAATAACAGGGGAACAACTACCGAAATGTGCAATGCCAATTGGTGCAGGAGAAACAATGTCCTGTTTCCATGGTTTGGGCCCCTGGTTCCAGTGAAACTTTAAGGCAACATCATACAATGACATTCCTGAGTATTCTGTGCTTCCTACTTTGTGCAACAGTTTGGGGGCCCTTTCCTGTTTCAGCATAATAATGTCCCCCATGCACAGAGCCAGGTCCTACAGAATGGGTTTGCTGAGATGGGAAGAACCTGACTGCACAGAGCCCAACCCAACTGACCCCCTGTGGGATGGAACCCCGACTGTGAGCCTGATCCCCAACATCACTGCCCAACCTCACTAATGCCCTTGTGGCTGAATGGGAGCAACTCCCAGCAACACTGTCCCAGCATCTAGTGGGAACCTTCCCAGAAGGGTAGGGGCAGTTATAGCAGGTAGGGAGGGGCAACCCAACTGAACCCCTGTGGGATGGAACCCCGACTGTGAGCCTGATCCCCAACATCAGTGCCCAACCTCACTAATGCCCTTGTGGCTGAATGGGAGCAACTCCCAGTAACACTGTACCAACATCTAGTGGGAACCTTCCCAGAAGGGTAGGGGCAGTTATAGCAGGTAGGGTTGGGCAACCCAACTGAACCCCTGTGGGATGGAACCCCGACTGTGAGCCTGATCCCCAACATCACTGCCCAACCTCACTAATGCCCTTGTGGCTGAATGGGAGCAACTCCCAGCAACACTGTCCCAACATCTAGTGGGAACCTTCCCAGAAGGGTAGGGGCAGTTAAAACAGCAAAGGGAGGGGCAACCCAACTGAACCCCTGTGGAATGGAACCACGACTGTGAGCCTGATCCCCAACATCACTGCCCAACCTCACTAATCCCCTTGTGGCTGAATGGGAGCAACTCCCAGCAACACTGTCCCAACATCTAGTGGGAACCTTCCCAAAAGGGTAGGGGCAGTTATAGCAGGTAGGGTTGGGCAACCCAACTGACCCCCTGTGGGATGGAACCCCGACTGTGAGCCTGATCCCCAACATCACTGCCCAACCTCACTAATGCCCTTGTGGCTGAATGGGAGCAACTCCCATCAACACTGTCCCAACATCTAGTGGGAACCTTCCCAGAAGGGTAGGGGCAGTTATAGCAGGTAGGGTTGGGCAACCCAACTGAACCCCTGTGGGATGGAACCCCGACTGTGAGCCTGATCCCCAACATCACTGCCCAACCTCACTAATGCCCTTGTGGCTGAATGGGAGCAACTCCCAGCAACACTGTTCCAACATCTAGTGGGAACCTTCCCAGAAGGGCAGGGGCAGTTATAGCAGGTAGGGTTGGGCAACCAAACTGAACCCCTGTGGGATGGAACCCCGACTGTGAGCCTGATCCCCAACATCACTGCCCAACCTCACTAATGCCCTTGTGGCTGAATGGGAGCAACTCCCAGCAACACTGTACCAACATCTAGTGGGAACCTTCCCAGAAGGGTAGGGGCAGTTATAGCAGGTAGGGTTGGGCAACCCAACTGAACCCCTGTGGGATGGAACCCCGACTGTGAGCCTGATCCCCAACATCACTGCCCAACCTCACTAATGCTCTTGTGGCTGAATGGGAGCAACTCCCAGCAACACTGTCCCAACATCTAGTGGGAACCTTCCCAGAAGGGTAGGGGCAGTTATAGCAGGTAGGGTTGGGCAACCTAACTGAACCCCTGTGGGATGGAACTCCGACTGTGAGCCTGATCCCCAACATCACTGCCCAACCTCACTAATGCTCTTGTGGCTGAATGGGAGCAACTCCCAGCAACACTGTCCCAACATCTAGTGGGAACCTTCCCAGAAGGGTAGGGGCAGTTATAGCAGCAAAGGGAGGGGCAACTTCATATTAACTCCCAAGTATTTTGGAATGACATGGATACTTTTGGCCATATAGTGTATGACAAAATAGTATCTCCTGATAGCCTAGAACTAGTTTCCCAGCCATGCTTTACTATTAAAATAATGTATTTCTTTTGTTTCTTAAACTAGAAGACACAAATGTTCTCTGGGAATTGAATTCCTCCACCATTAGCATGCCTCCTATTGGTTTGGCTCTGTGGTAAGCACCACTTATGCAACCACATTATGCAGTATTAATCATTTAGTGATAAGTGACTGCACAATCCAATTGCTGAACTACACATCCCATAGTATGAGCCTCAGGCAAGGTGGGATACAGCAAGTCTTTGGCAATCAATTCTATTTACAGTCCTGCATATAATAAGGCAAAACAGGGAACATTCATAAAATAAAATGCACAATATTTATCAAAGCGAGAAATGTGTGTAAAGGGTCGAAATAATTATATTTTTGTCTGAATAATCTGTTCTTTGCTCTGTTTTATTTATGCTCCATTGTTTAGTTAAGGATATAAATATACATGATTTTTAAAACTGGTTTCTCTTCCATTTATTTTATTACAGACAGTATGAGGGTACAGCTTATTGTGTGCCCAGAACATTCCCTCTCTGTATATTTGTATTTATACATATGGGTAGGAGGTGCCATAGTGTTTCCCTTAGACAGTACAGTATGGGGGTACAGCTTATTGTGTGCCCAGAACATTCCCTCTCTGTATATTTGTATTTATACATATGGGTAGGAGGTGCCATAGTGTTTCCCTTAGACAGTACAGTATGGGGGTACAGCTTATTGTGTGCCCAGAACATTCCCTCTCTGTATATTTGTATTTATACATATGGGTAGGGGGTGCCATAGTGTTTCCCTTAGACAGTACAGTATGGGGGTACAGCTTATTGTGTGCCCAGAACATTCCTTCTCTGTATATTTGTATTTATACATATGGGTAGGGGGTGCCATAGTGTTTCCCTTAGACAGTACAGTATGGGGGTACAGCTTATTGTGTGCCCAGAACATTCCTTCTCTGTATATTTGTATTTATACATATGGGTAGGGGGTGCCATAGTGTTTCCCTTAGACAGTACAGTATGGGGGTACAGCTTATTGTGTGCCCAGAACATTCCTTCTCTGTATATTTGTATTTATACATATGGGTAGAAGGTGCCATAGTGTTTCCCTTAGACAGTACAGTATGGGGGTACAGCTTATTGTGTGCCCAGAACATTCCTTCTCTGTATATTTGTATTTATACATATGGGTAGGAGGTGCCATAGTGTTTTCCTTAGACAGTACAGTATGGGGGTACAGCTTATTGTGTGCCCAGAACATTCCTTCTCTGTATATTTGTATTTATACATATGGGTAGGGGGTGCCATAGTGTTTCCCTTAGACAGTACATAGTTACATAGTTACATAGTAGTTACATAGGGTTGAAAAAAGACCAGTGTCCATCAAGTTCAACCCATCCAAGTAAACCCAGCACACTTAACCCACACCTACCAATCTATACACTCACATACATACACTATATATACAACCACTAGTACTAACTGTAGATATTAGTATCACAATAGCCTTGGATATTCTGATTGATCAAGAACTCATCCAGGCCCCTCTTAAAGGCATTAACAGAATCTGCCATTACCCCATCACTAGGAAGGGCATTCCATAACCTCACTGCCCTCACCGTGAAAAACCCCCTACGCTGCTTCAAATGGAAGCTCCTTTCCTCTAATCTAAAGGGGTGACCTCTGGTGCGCTGATTGTTTTTATGGGAAAAAAGAACCCCCCCAACTGCCTATAATCCCCTCTAATGTACTTGTACAGAGTAATCATGTCCCCTCGCAAGCGCCTCTTTTCCAGAGAAAACAACCCCAACCTCGACAGTCTCACCTCATAGTTTAACCCTTCCATCCCCTTTACCAGTTTAGTTGCACGTCTCTGCACTCTCTCCAGCTCATTAATATCCTTCTTAAGGACTGGAGCCCAAAACTGCACTGCATACTCAAGGTGAGGCCTTACCAGGGACCTATAAAGCGGCAAAATTATGTTCTCATCCCTTGAGTCAATGCCCTTTTTTTTTTTTTTTTTGGGGGTATGGGGGTACAGTTTATTGTGTGCCCAGAACATTCCTTCTCTGTATATTTGTATTTATACATATGGGTAGGAGGTGCCATAGTGTTTCCCTTAGACAGTACAGTATGGGGGTACAGCTTATTGTGTGCCCAGAACATTCCCTCTCTGTATATTTGTATTTATACATATGGGTAGGGGGTGCCATAGTGTTTCCCTTAGACAGTACAGTATGGGGGTACAGCTTATTGTGTGCCCAGAACATTCCTTCTCTGTATATTTGTATTTATACATATGGGTAGGGGGTGCCATAGTGTTTCCCTTAGACAGTACAGTATGGGGGTACAGCTTATTGTGTGCCCAGAACATTCCCTCTCTGTATATTTGTATTTATACATATGGGTAGGAGGTGCCATAGTGTTTTCCTTAAACAGTACAGTATGGGAGTACAGCTTATTGTGTGCCCAGAACATTCCTTCTCTGTATATTTGTATTTATACATATGGGTAGGAGGTGCCATAGTGTTTCCCTTAGACAGTACAGTATGGGGGTACAGCTTATTGTGTGCCCAGAACATTCCTTCTCTGTATATTTGTATTTATACATATGGGTAGGAGGTGCCATAGTGTTTCCCTTAGACAGTACAGTATGGGGGTACAGCTTATTGTGTGCCCAGAACATTCCTTCTCTGTATATTTGTATTTATACATATGGGTAGGAGGTGCCATAGTGTTTCCCTTAGACAGTACAGTATGGGAGTACAGCTTATTGTGTGCCCAGAACATTCCCTCTCTGTATATTTGTATTTATACATATGGGTAGGGGGTGCCATAGTGTTTCCTTAAGACAGAATTTGGTTATAGTGATATTGAATTATCAGCTATGGCATGAAGAGACTGCAGTTTGATTGTTCAGACTGCTGGGTGACCCCACACATGGCTGGTGATCAACAAATACATTTGGACATGGCCAGACTGGTTGACCTACATCAGCCAAGTATAAACCAGCTGGGTGAACAGAAACATTACCTTATATAGTTATATAGTTACATAGGGTTGAAAAAAGACCATTGTACATCAAGTTCAACCCATCCGAGTAAACCCAGCACACAACCTATACTAACCAATCTATACACTCACATACATAAACTATATATACAACCAGTGTTTTTTTAAAACACGCTATACCTTCATTTTTGTGTCATATGACTGTCTGTTCTTCCTCTCTTGCAAAAAACAGCAGCTAAGTCTTGCTTTACGGCAGATATTCTAGCCACACAGCGAAGGTCGGACCCCTGTGGCACGAGACAAAGCAGAATCAATCACCCTTTACTACAGCGATACTACATCTCTCTAAAGATATAATAATTGTTCAAGTTTACACATCTCGATCATTGAGTTTTTGGCTAAGAAGATACAACAGGTGAAGAGGGCCCTGCACAAAAGAGCTTACAATCTACATTGCCCTGCATACAATCCTCTATAGTTACCGATTACACCATTTTTATTGTAGTTTATTTACCAAGCACCAACATACTTTGCTATGCAATACAATAGTACAAAGTACAAAAATTGAACAAAAGTCTAAAGTCCCTTCAGGTTAGAATCTGGGGGGGGGGGGGGGGGGTCATTTTTGCTTTAGATATTATTGGAAACGGGACACGATTATATTTGATATATTTTATTCTATATAACCTTACTTTAGCAGGGGTATAACCAGATTTTAGACTAAACATCTGAGAATTTTACTTTGTAAAGTCAAGGAGCATTACCAATATTCCGTCATTTTAAAAGGTCAGCTTCCCCTTTAACTGCGGGCGCTGATAGGCAGGGCAACCCTGATTGGCACAGACGGAATGGAGCGGATGTTAATCTTGCTGGGTAAGAGTGGGAATGCTCCCAATCTGCGCTTTTCCCAGCCGGGGCGGCGTGTCTGTGTTGTGTAACGCAGAATGGCTGGGAGTATATATAATGTTTCCTTCCCAGACGCGCCGAGACATTACAGAGGGGGCCCCTCTTGATGCCACCCCACCCCGGAGGCCAATTTCCACCATTTAAGATAACGCACTAGTCTTGTAAATAACTGGAAAAGTCTTTAAAAAAAAGAAAATACTTTAACTGGGGCTATTTTTATACCTCTCCTGTCCGTTTATCCCTGGTCAGTAGGAAATAAAGCAGCCGTCAAGTTCTGACTATGTACCCAAGATACAATGCAGCAGGAGTCGGGTCTCCCCACCGCCAAGACTCCAGTTCCCACAGCGCCATGCATGTCCCGTGATTAAAGGACCAGTAACACCAAAAAATGAAAGTGTTTGTATGCATTTAAAGCTCTGACATAATATGCCATTAATGCTGAGATTTCGAATTAGGCGGAATCTTTCTGGTATTCAGCCAGATCCAAAAATGCTAGATTTGGTGCAAGGCATTGTGGGAAATGGAGTCTTGACGGTTAAATGGTTTTAATGGTACATGTAGTCAGGACCGGCAGTGCAGAGAAAGGAAAAGGAGAGAATAATGTTGCCTTCTATAACAATTATATTTACAAGTAACTTTCAAAATAATAGAGAATAGAGCTTCTCCAGCAGAATCCTGCATTGTCATCTGTTTTTCCCATGGGGCTAGCCATATTCTTCATTTCCCAGGGTGGCACAGCCATGTGACCTGTGCTCTGATAAACTTCACTCACACTTAACTGCAAGCATTACCCACTCATTCCTCACAGTGCCCCATTCCCAAGCATTACCCACTCATTCCTCACAGTGCCCCATTCCCAAGCATTACCCACTCATTCCTCACAGTGCCCCATTCCCAAGCATTACCCACTCATTCCTCACAGTGCCCCATTCCCAAGCATTACGCACTCATTCCTCAACAGTGCCCCCATTCCCAAGCATTACCACTCATTCCTCACAGTGGCCCCATTACACTGATTACCCACATTCTCACAGTGCCCCATTACCAAGCATTACCCACTCATTCCTCACAGTGCCCCATTACCAAGCATTACCCACTCATTCCTCACAGTGCCCATTTCCCAAGCATTACCACTCATTCTCACAGTGCCCCATTCCCAAGCATTAACCCACATCATTCTCACAGTGCCCGCATTCCTAAGCATTACCACTCATTCCTCGAACAGTGCCCCATTACAACGCATTACCCACTCATTCCTTCACAGTGCCTCCATTCCCCAGCAATTACCCACTCATTCTCACAGTGCCCCATTTCCCAAGCATTACCCACTCATATCCTCACAGTGCCCCATTCCCAAGCAATTACCCACTCCATTCCTCACAGTGCCATTCCCAAGCATTACCTCACTCATATCCTCACAGTGCCCCATTACCAAGCATTACACGTCATCTCCTCACAGTGCACCATTACCCAAGCATTACCCACTACCCCATTCCTCACAGTGCCCCATTCCCAAGCATTACCCACTCATTCCTCACAGTGCCCCATTCCCAAGCATTACCCACTCATTCCTCACAGTGCCCCATTACCAAGCATTACCCACTCATTCCTCACAGTGCCCCATTACCAAGCATTACCCACTCATTCCTCACAGTGCCCCATTACCAAGCATTACCCACTCATTCCTCACAGTGCCCCATTACCAAGCATTACCCACTCATTCCTCACAGTGCCCCATTCCCAAGCATTACCCACTCATTCCTCACAGTGCCCCATTACCAAGCATTACCCCACTCATTCCTCACAGTGCCCCATTACCAAGCATTACCTACTCATTCCTCACAGTGCCCCATTACCAAGCATTACCCACTCATTCATCACAGTGCCCCATTACCAAGCATTACCCACTCATTCCTCACAGTGCCCCATTCCAAAGCATTACCCACTCATTCCTCACAGTGCCCCATTCCCAAGCATTACCACTCATTCCTCAGCAGTGCCTTACCCAATTACCCACTCATTCCTCACAGTGCCCCATTACCAAGCATTACCCACTCATTCCTCACAGTGCCCCATTACCAAGCATTACCCACTCATTCCTCACAGTGCCCCATTCCCAAGCATTACCCACTCATTCCTCACAGTGCCCCATTCCCAAGCATTACCCACTCATTCCTCACAGTGCCCCATTACCAAGCATTACCCACTCATTCCTCACAGTGCCCCATTCCCAAGCATTACCCACTCATTCCTCACAGTGCCCATTCCAAGCATTACCCCTCATTCCTCACAGTGCCCTTACACATTACCACTCATTCCTCACAGTGCCCCATTACCAAGCATTAACCCACTCATTTCCTCACAGTGCCCCATTCCCAAGCATTACCCACTCATTCCTCACAGTGCCCCATTACCAAGCATTACCACTCATTCCTCACAGTGCCCCATTACAAGCATTACCCACTCATTCCTCACAGTGCCCCATTACCAAAGCACTTCACCCCCACTCATTCCTCACAGTGCCCCTTACAAGCATTACCCACCTCATTCCTCACAGTGCCCCATTCCAAGCATTACCCACTCATTCCTCACAGTGCCCCATTCCAAGCATTACCCACTCATTCCTCACAGTGCCCCATTCCAACTAATTACCCACTCATTCCTCACAGTGCCCCATTACCAAGCATTACCCACTCATTCCTCACAGTGCCCCATTCCCAAGCATTACCCACTCATTCCTCACAGTGCCCCATTACCAAGCATTACCCACTCATTCCTCACAGTGCCCCATTCCCAAGCATTACCCACTCATTCCTCACAGTGCCCCATTACCAAGCATTACCCACTCATTCCTCACAGTGCCCCATTACCAGCATTACCGCACTTCATTCCTCACAGTGCCCCCATTACCCAAGCATTACCCACTCATTCTCACAGTGCCCCATTACCAAGCATTACCCACTCATTCCTCACAGTGCCCATTCCCAAGCATTACCCACTCATTCCTCACAGTGCCCCATTACCCAAGCATTACCCACTCATTCCTCACAGTGCCCATTACCAAGCATTACCCCACATCATTCCTCACAGTGCCCCATTCCCAGGCATTCACCACTCATTCCTCACAGTGCCCCATATACCAAGCATTACCCACTCATTCCTCTCACAGTGCCCCATTCCCAGCATTACCCACTCATTCCTCACAGTGGCCCCCATTCCGCAAGCATTACCCCTATTCCTCCAGTGGCCCATTCCCAGCAACCCCATTCCTAAGTGCCCCATTCCCAAGCATTCCACTCATTCCTCACAGTGCCCATTTACCCAAGCATTACCCCCACTCATTCCTCACAGTGCCCGCATTACCAAGCATTACCCCACTCATTCCTCACAGTGCCCATTTCCCCAGCATTACCCCACTGCATTCCTCACAGTGCCCCATCCCAAGCATTACCCACCTCATTCCTCACAGTGCCCCATTCCCCAAGCATTACCCCACTCATTCCCTCACAGTGCCCCATTCCCAAGCATTACCCACTCATTCCCCCACAGTGCCCATTACCAAGGCATTACCCCACTCATCTCCTCACAGTGCCCCATTACCAAGCATTACCCACTCATTCCTCACAGTGCCCCATTCCCAAGCATTACCCACTCATTCCTCACAGTGCCCCATTCCCAAGCATTACCCACTCATTCCTCACAGTGCCCCATTCCCAAGCATTACCCACTCATTCCTCACAGTGCCCCATTACCAAGCATTACCCACTCATTCCTCACAGTGCCCCATTACCAAGCATTACCCACTCATTCCTCACAGTGCCCCATTACCAAGCATTACCCACTCATTCCTCACAGTGCCCCATTACCAAGCATTACCCACTCATTCCTCACAGTGCCCCATTCCAAGCATTACCCACTCATTCCTCACAGTGCCCCATTACAAGCATTACCCACTCATTCCTCACAGTGCCCCATTACCAAGCATTACTACTCATTCCTCACAGTGCCCCATTACCAAGCATTACCCACTCATTCCATCACAGTGCCCCATTACCAAGCATTACCCACTCATTCCTCACAGTGCCCCATTCCCAAGCATTACCCACTCATTCCTCACAGTGCCCCATTCCCAAGCATTACCCACTCATTCCTCACAGTGCCCCATTACACTGAATTACCCACTCATTCCTCACAGTGCCCCATTACCAAGCATTACCCACTCATTCCTCACAGTGCCCCATTCCCAAGCATTACCCACTCATTCCTCACAGTGCCCCATTACCAAGCATTACCCACTCATTCCTCACAGTGCCCCATTACCAAGCATTACCCACTCATTCCTCACAGTGCCCCATTACCAAGCATTACCCACTCATTCCTCACAGTGCCCCATTACCAAGCATTACCCACTCATTCCTCACAGTGCCCCATTACCAAGCATTACCCACTCATTCCTCACAGTGCCCCATTACCAAGCATTACCCACTCATTCCTCACAGTGCCCCATTCCAAGCATTACCCACTCATTCCTCACAGTGCCCCATTACCAAGCATTACCCACTCATTCCTCACAGTGCCCCATTACCAAGCATTACCCACTCATTCCTCACAGTGCCCCATTACCAAGCATTACCCACTCATTCCTCACAGTGCCCCATTACCAAGCATTACCCACTCATTCCTCACAGTGCCCCATTCCCAAGCATTACCCACTCATTCCTCACAGTGCCCCATTACCAAGCATTACCCACTCATTCCTCACAGTGCCCCATTACCAAGCATTACCCACTCATTCCTCACAGTGCCCCATTCCCAAGCATTACCCACTCATTCCTCACAGTGCCCCATTACACTGAATTACCCACTCATTCCTCACAGTGCCCCATTACCAAGCATTACCCACTCATTCCTCACAGTGCCCCATTCCCAAGCATTACCCACTCATTCCTCACAGTGCCCATTACCAAGCATTACCCACCCATCTATCCTTCACAGTGCCCCATTACCAAGCATTACCCACTCATTCCTCACAGTGCCTCTCAATACCAAGCATTACCCACTCATTCCTCACAGGGCCCCATTACCAAGCATTACCCACTCATTCCTCACAGTGCCCACATTACCCGGCGCCGAAGCTCATGATTGCCTATGTACTTCTCTCATCACACACTCATTCCTCACAGTGCCCCATTACCAAGCATTACCCACTCATTCCTCACAGTGCCCATTACCAAGCATTACCCACTCATTCCTCACAGTGCCCCATTACAAGCATTACCCACTCATTCCTCACAGTGCCCCATTACCAAGCATTACCCACTCATTCCTCACAGTGCCCCATTACCAAGCATTACCCACTCATTCCTCACAGTGCCCCATTACAAGCATTACCCACTCATTCCTCACAGTGTCCCATTACCAAGCATTACCCACTCATTCCTCACAGTGCCCCATTACACTGAATTACCCACTCATTCCTCACAGTGCCCCATTACCAAGCATTACCCACTCATTCCTCACAGTGCCCCATTACAAGCATTACCCACTCATTCCTCACAGTGCCCCATTACCAAGCATTACCCACTCATTCCTCACAGTGCCCCATTACCGAATTACCCACTCATTCCTCACAGTGCCCCATTCCAAGCATTACCCACTCATTCCTCACAGTGCCCCATTACCAAGCATTACCCACTCATTCCTCACAGTGCCCCATTACCAAGCATTACCCACTCATTCCTCACAGTGCCCCATTACCAAGCATTACCCACTCATTCCTCACAGTGCCCCATTACCAAGCATTACCCACTCATTCCTCACAGTGCCCCATTACCAAGCATTACCCACTCATTCCTCACAGTGCCCCATTACCAAGCATTACCCACTCATTCCTCACAGTGCCCCATTACACTGAATTACCCACTCATTCCTCACAGTGCCCCATTACCAAGCATTACCCACTCATTCCTCACAGTGCCCCATTCCCAAGCATTACCCACTCATTCCTCACAGTGCCCATTACCAAGCATTACCCACTCATTCCTCACAGTGTCCCATTACCAAGCATTACCCACTCATTCCTCACAGTGCCCCATTACCAAGATTACCCACTCATTCCTCACAGTGCCCATTACCAAGCATTACCCACTCATTCCTCACAGTGCCCCATTACACTGAATTACCCACTCATTCCTCACAGTGCCCCAATACCAAGCATTACCCACTCATTCCTCACAGTGCCCCATTACCAAGCATTACCCACTCATTCCTCACAGTGCCCCATTACCAAGCATTACCCACTCATTCCTCACAGTGCCCATCCAAGCATTACCACTCATTCCTCACAGTGCCCCATTACCAAGCATTACCCACTCATTCCTCACAGTGCCCCATTACCAAGCATTACCCACTCATTCCTCACAGTGCCCCATTACCAAGCATTACCCACTCATTCCTCACAGTGCCCCATTCCCAAGCATTACCGCTCATTCCTCACAGTGCCCCATTCCCAGCATTACCCACTCATTCCTCACAGTGCCCCATTACCAAGCATTACCCCTCATTCCTCACAGTGCCCCAATTACACTGAATTACCCACTCATTCCTCACAGTGCCCCATTACCAAGCATTACCACTCATTCCTCACAGTGCCCCATTACAAGCATTACCCACTCATTCCTCACAGTGCCCATTACCAAGCATTACCCACTCATTCCTCACAGTGCCCATTACACTGAATTACCCACTCATTCCTCACAGTGCCCCATTACCAAGCATTACCCACTCATCACAGTGCCCATTACCAAGCATTACCCACTCATTCCTCACAGTGCCCAATACAAAGCATTACCCACTCATTCCTCACAGTGCCCATTACCAAGCATTACCCCTCATTCCTCACAGTGCCCCATTACCCAAGCATTACCCCTCATTCCTCACGTGCCCATTCCAAGCATTACCACTCATTCCTCACAGTGCCCCATTACCAAGCATTACCCACTCATTCCTCACAGTGCCCATTACCAAGCATTACCCACTCATTCCTCACAGTGCCCATTACCAGCATTACCCACTCATTCCTCACAGTGCCCCATTACCAAGCATTACCCACTCATTCCTCACAGTGTCCCCATTACCAAGCATTACCCACTCATTCCTCACAGTGCCCATTACCAAGCATTACCCCACTCATTCCTCACAGTGCCCATTCCAAGCATTACCCACTCATTCCTCACAGTGCCCCATTACCAAGCATTACCACTCATCATTCCTCACAGTGCCCCATTCCCAAGCATTACCCACTCATTCCTCACAGTGCCCCATTACAAAGCGTTACCCACTCATTCCTCACAGTGCCCCATTACCAAGCATTACCCACTCATTCCTCACAGTGCCCCATTACCAAGCATTACCCACTCATTCCTCACAGTGCCCCATTACCAAGCATTACCGCTCATTCCTCACAGTGCCCATTACAAGCATTCCCCATCATTCCTCACAGTGCCCATTCCCAAGCATTACCCACTCATTCCTCACAGTGCCCCATTCCCAAGCATTACCCACTCATTCCTCACAGTGCCCCATTACCAAGCATTACCCACTCATTCCTCACAGTGCCCCATTACCAAGCATTACCCACTCATTCCTCACAGTGCCCCATTACCAAGCATTACCCACTCATTCCTCACAGTGCCCCATTACCAAGCATTACCCACTCATTCCTCACAGTGCCCCATTACCAAGCATTACCCACTCATTCCTCACAGTGCCCCATTCCCAAGCATTACCCACTCATTCCTCACAGTGCCCCATTACCAAGCATTACCCACTCATTCCTCACAGTGCCCCATTACCAGCATTACCCACTCATTCCTCACAGTGCCCATTACCAAGCATTACCCACTCATTCCTCACAGTGCCCCATTACAAGCATTACCCACTCATTCCTCACAGTGCCCCATTACCAAGCATTACCCACTCATTCCTCACAGTGCCCCATTACACTGAATTACCCACTCATTCCTCACAGTGCCCCATTACCAAGCATTACCCACTCATTCCTCACAGTGCCCCATTCCCAAGCATTACCCACTCATTCCTCACAGTGCCCCATTACCAAGCATTACCCACTCATTCCTCACAGTGCCCCATTACCAAGCATTACCCACTCATTCCTCACAGTGCCCCATTACACTGAATTACCCACTCATTCCTCACAGTGCCCCATTACCAAGCATTACCCACTCATTCCTCACAGTGCCCCATTACAATGCATTACCCACTCATTCCTCACAGTGCCCCAATACCAAGCATTACCCACTCATTCCTCACAGTGCCCCATTACCAAGCATTACCCACTCATTCCTCACAGTGCCCCATTACCAAGCATTACCCACTCATTCCTCACAGTGCCCCATTACCAAGCATTACCCACTCATTCCTCACAGTGCCCCATTACCAAGCATTACCCACTCATTCCTCACAGTGCCCCATTACCAAGCATTACCCACTCATTCCTCACAGTGCCCCATTACCAAGCATTACCCACTCATTCCTCACAGTGCCCCATTCCAAGACATTACCACTCATTCCTCACAGTGCCCCATTACCAAGCATTACCCACTCATTCCTCACAGTGCCCCATTACCAAGCATTACCCACTCATTCCTCACAGTGCCCATTACAAGCATTACCCACTCATTCCTCACAGTGCCCCATTACCAAGCATACCCAACTCATTCCTCACAGTGCCCCATTACCAAGCATTACCCACTCATTCCTCACAGTGCCCCATTACCAAGCATTACCCACTCATTCCTCACAGTGCCCATTACAGCATTACCCACTCATTCCTCACAGTGCCCCATTACCAAGCATCCACTCATTCCTCACAGTGCCCCAATTACCAAGCATTACCCACTCATTCCTCACAGTGCCCCATTACCAAGCATTACCCACTCATTCCTCACAGTGCCCCATTACCAAGCATTACCCACTCATTCCTCACAGTGCCCCATTACCAAGCATTACCCACTCATTCCTCACAGTGCCCCATTACCAAGCATTACCCACTCATTCCTCACAGTGCCCCCATTACCAAGCATTACCCACTCATTCCTCACAGTGCCCCATTACCAAGCATTACCCACTCATTCCTCACAGTGCCCCCATACCAAGCATTACCCACTCATTCCTCACAGTGCCCCATTACCAAGCATTACCCACTCATTCCTCACAGTGCCCCATTACCCAAGCATTACCCACTCATTCCTCACAGTGCCCCATTACCAAGCATTACCCACTCATTCCTCACAGTGCCCCATTACCAAGCATTACCCACTCATTCCTCACAGTGCCCCATTACCAAGCATTACCCACTCATTCCTCACAGTGCCCCATTCCCAAGCATTACCCACTCATTCCTCACAGTGCCCCATTACCAAGCATTACCCACTCATTCCTCACAGTGCCCCCATTACCAAAGCATTACCCACTCATTCCTCACAGTGCCCATTACCAAGCATTACCCACTCATTCCTCACAGTGCCCCATTCCCAAGCATTACCCACTCATTCCTCACAGTGCCCCATTCCCAAGCATTACCCACTCATTCCTCACAGTGCCCCATTACCAAGCATTACCCACTCATTCCTCACAGTGCCCCATTACCAAGCATTACCCACTCATTCCTCACAGTGCCCCATTACCAAGCATTACCCACTCATTCCTCACAGTGCCCCATTACCAAGCATTACCCACTCATTCCTCACAGTGCCCCATTACCAAGCATTACCCACTCATTCCTCACAGTGCCCCATTACCAAGCATTACCCAGCCCTCACACAATGCCCCATATGGCTCATAACTGAAGTTTGGACACAACATTCCCATAACAAAGATGGCGGCTGCCGCTCCCCCCAGTTCCCGCCTCACACACAGAGTAACTAGTGACGTATGGGGCGGCGCTTGCTGATGATGCTCGGGTGAGGGTGACGGGACTGGATGTTGTGGCGCTGGGCAAACTGCGAGGGGCGCAATGTTGGACACAGCCGGTGAGCACAGCAGCGTGTAGTTACCCCCCCCCCGTACCCCTGCCGCACTGGCATCTAACTCCCAGCATCCCCTGCGGCACGGAGCGCGGGGAGCTGTAGTTCGTCACATTGGAGAATAACAGTTTGGTGCCTCTGCCCTTTATGAACTGTCTGTCTGTCTGTATATCATATAACATTGTATCTGTGTGTCTGTCTGTATATGTATCCATTGTATCTGTGTGTCTGTATATGTATCCATTGTATCTGTGTGTGTGTGTCTGTATATGTATCCATTGTATCTGTGTGTCTGTCTGTATATGTATCCATTGTATCTGTGTGTGTGTGTGTGTATATGTATCCATTGTATCTGTGTGTGTGTGTCTGTATATGTATCCATTGTATCTGTGTGTGTGTGTGTGTGTATATGTATCCATTGTATCTGTGTGTGTGTCTGTATATGTATCCATTGTATCTGTGTGTGTGTGTCTGTATATGTATCCATTGTATCTGTGTGTGTGTGTCTGTATATGTATCCATTGTATCTGTGTGTGTGTGTCTGTATATGTATCCATTGTATCTGTGTGTGTGTGTGTATATGTATCCATTGTATCTGTGTGTGTGTGTCTGTATATGTATCCATTGTATCTGTGTGTGTGTGTCTGTATATGTATCCATTGTATCTGTGTGTGTGTGTCTGTATATGTATCCATTGTATCTGTGTGTGTGTGTGTGTGTGTGTATATGTATCCATTGTATCTGTGTGTCTGTCTGTATATGTATCCATTGTATCTGTGTGTGTGTGTCTGTATATTTATCCATTGTATCTGTGTGTGTGTGTGTTATATGTATCCATTGTATCTGTGTGTGTGTCTGTATATGTATCCATTGTATCTGTGTGTGTGTATATTTATCCATTGTATCTGTGTGTGTGTGTCTGTATATGTATCCATTGTATCTGTGTGTGTGTGTGTGTATATTTATCCATTGTATCTGTGTGTGTGTGTCTGTATCCATTGTATCTGTGTGTGTGTGTATATTTATCCATTGTATCTGTGTGTGTGTGTCTGTATATGTATCCATTGTATCTGTGTGTGTGTGTCTGTATATTTATCCATTGTATCTGTGTGTGTGTGTGTATATGTATCCATTGTATCTGTGTGTGTGTCTGTATATGTATCCATTGTATCTGTGTGTGTGTATATTTATCCATTGTATCTGTGTGTGTGTGTCTGTATATGTATCCATTGTATCTGTGTGTGTGTGTGTATATTTATCCATTGTATCTGTGTGTGTGTGTCTGTATATGTATCCATTGTATCTGTGTGTGTGTGTGTGTGTGTATATTTATCCATTGTATCTGTGTGTGTGTGTCTGTATATGTATCCATTGTATCTGTGTGTGTGTGTGTGTGTATATTTATCCATTGTATCTGTGTGTCTGTCTGTATATGTATCCATTGTATCTGTGTGTGTCTGTATATGTATCCATTGTATCTGTGTGTGTGTCTGTGTGTATATGTATCCATTGTATCTGTGTGTGTGTGTATATGTATCCATTGTATCTGTGTGTGTGTCTGTATATGTATCCATTGTATCTGTGTGTCTGTCTGTATATGTATCCATTGTATCTGTGTGTCTGTCTGTATATGTATCCATTGTATCTGTGTGTGTGTCTGTATATGTATCCATTGTATCTCTGTGTGTGTCTGTATATGTATCCATTGTATCTGTGTGTGTGTCTGTATATGTATCCATTGTATCTGTCTGTCTGTATATGTATCCATTGTATCTGTGTATCTGTCTGTATATGTATCCATTGTATCTGTCTGTCTGTCTGTATATGTATCCATTGTATCTGTGTGTCTGTCTGTATATGTATCCATTGTATCTGTGTGTCTGTCTGTATATGTATCCATTGTATCTGTGTGTCTGTCTGTATATGTATCCATTGCTATGTAGTGTAATAGCCCCTGAAGGCTACCTGCCATTGCTATGTAGTGTAATAGCCCCTGAAGGCTACCTGCCATTGCTATGTAGTGTAATAGCCCCTGAAGGCTACCTGCCATTGCTATGTAGTGTAATAGCCCCTGAAGGCTACCTGCCATTGCTATGTAGTGTAATAGCCCCTGAAGGCTACCTGCCATTGCTATGTAGTGTAATAGCCCCTGAAGGCTACCTGCCATTGCTATGTAGTGTAATAGCCCCTGAAGGCTACCTACCATCTGAAGAGCTAATGAACAGAAAGCAAAAAAACTAAAATCTCATAAATGATAAAAAAAAAAAAAATGAAGACCAATTGCAAATTATTTCAGAATATCAACACCTACATCTTTAATTAAAAGGTCAAATACCCCTTTACGTTAAGGTTAAATGGGAAGTGTTAGGGCAAAGCATACAGGCTAATAACATCAGACTCATGAGTGTTTCCTTTACCAGGGGCTCTGCATGTCAATGAGACCTAATCTTCTGAAGGAAATCGCCTCTGGTCGCAATCATGGGGCAGCAGATCTCCAGCCAGACGCAGACGGTTATCAACAAGCTTCCTGAGAAACTGGTCAAGCATATGACGCTGGTGCGCGAGAGCGGAGTCCTGACGTACGAGGAGTTCCTGGGCCGGGTTGCCGAGCTTAATGACCTGTAAGAGTCTCTCCCCTGTTTATTTCTATACATTTTATAATCAAAAGTGTGTAAGTTAAAACTGATATTTCTGTTGCATACTTAACATAACAATTAAAGGAGAACTAAAGCCTAAAATAGAAATCATCAAGCAGCAAGTGTGGTCACATCTGTCATAGACGCTGAGGCTGCAGGGCTGATTATGAATCAATTGTGATGCAGACTGCATTGGTTTCTATGCTGCCAAGTAAAGTGTGTATATGCTTCCACGTATAGTGTATATACTGTATAGTGCGCCCGTTATAGTGTATATATACTGTATAGTGGGCCCGTTATAGTGTGTATATACTGTATAGTGGGCCCGTTATAGTGTGTATATACTGTATAGTGGGCCCATTATAGTGTGTATATACTGTATAGGGGGCCCGTTATAGTGTGTATATACTGTATAGTGGGCCCGTTATAGTGTGTATATACTGTATAGTGGGCCTGTTATAGTGTATATATACTGTATAGTGGGCCCGTTATAGTGTATATATACTGTATAGTGGGCCAGTTATAGTGTGTATATACTGTATAGATGGCCCGTTATAGTGTATATATACTGTATAGTGGGCCCGTTATAGTGTATATATACTGTATAGATGGCCCGTTATAGTGTATATACTGTATAGTGGGCCCGTTATAGTGTATATATACTGTATAGTGGGCCCGTTATAGTGTATATATACTGTATAGTGGGCCCGTTATAGTGTATATACTGTATAGTGGGCCCGTTATAGTGTATATATACTGTATAGTGGGCCAGTTATAGTGTGTATATACTGTATAGATGGCCCGTTATAGTGTATATATACTGTATAGTGTGTATATACTGTATAGATGGCCCGTTATAGTGTATATATACTGTATAGATGGCCCGTTATAGTGTATATACTGTATAGTGGGCCCGTTATAGTGTATATACTGTATAGTGGGCCCGTTATAGTGTATATATACTGTATAGTGGGCCCGTTATAGTGTGTATATACTGTATAGTGGGCCCGTTATAGTGTATATATACTGTATAGTGGGCCCGTTATAGTGTGTATATACTGTATAGTGGGCCCGTTATAGTGTGTAAATATACTGTATAGTGGGCCCGTTATAGTGTGTATATACTGTATAGTGGGCCCGTTATAGTGTGTATATACTGTATAGATGGCCCGTTATAGTGTATATATACTGTATAGTGGGCCCGTTATAATGTGTATATATACTGTATAGTGCGCCCGTTATAATGTGTATATATACTGTATAGTGGGCCCGTTATAGTGTGTATATACTGTATAGTGGGCCAGTTATAGTGTATATATACTGTATAGTGGGCCCGTTATAGTGTATATATACTGTATAGTGGGCCTGTTATAGTGTGTATATACTGTATAGTGGGCCCGTTATAGTGTATATACTGTATAGTGGGCCCGTTATAGTGTGTATACTGTATAGTGGGCCCGTTATAGTGTGTATATACTGTATAGTGGGCCCGTTATAGTGTATATACTGTATAGTGGGCCCGTTATAGTGTGTATATATACTGTATAGTGGGCCCGTTATAGTGTATATATACTGTATAGTGCGCCCGTTATAATGTGTATATATACTGTATAGTGCGCCCGTTATAATGTGTATATACTGTATAGTGGGCCCGTTATAGTGTATATATACTGTATAGTGGGCCAGTTATAGTGTATATATACTGTATAGTGGGCCCGTTATAGTGTATATATACTGTATAGTGGGCCCGTTATAGTGTATATATACTGTATAGTGGGCCTGTTATAGTGTGTATATACTGTATAGTGGGCCCGTTATAGTGTATATACTGTATAGTGGGCCCGTTATAGTGTGTATATACTGTATAGTGGGCCCGTTATAGTGTGTATATATACTGTATAGTGGGCCCGTTATAGTGTATATACTGTATAGTGGGCCCGTTATAGTGTGTATATACTGTATAGTGGGCCCGTTATAGTGTATATATACTGTATAGTGGGCCCGTTATAGTGTGTATATACTGTATAGTGGGCCCGTTATAGTGTGTATATACTGTATAGTGGGCCCGTTATAGTGTATATATACTGTATAGTGGGCCCGTTATAGTGTGTATATACTGTATAGTGGGCCCGTTATAGTGTATATATACTGTATAGTGGGCCCGTTATAGTGTGTATATACTGTATAGATGGCCCGTTATAGTGTATATATACTGTATAGTGCGCCCGTTATAATGTGTATATATACTGTATAGTGCGCCCGTTATAATGTGTATATACTGTATAGTGGGCCCGTTATAGTGTGTATATACTGTATAGTGGGCCAGTTATAGTGTATATATACTGTATAGTGGGCCCGTTATAGTGTATATATACTGTATAGTGGGCCTGTTATAGTGTGTATATACTGTATAGTGGGCCCGTTATAGTGTGTATATACTGTATAGTGGGCCCGTTATAGTGTATATACTGTATAGTGGGCCCGTTATAGTGTGTATATACTGTATAGTGGGCCCGTTATAGTGTATATATACTGTATAGTGGGCCCGTTATAGTGTATATACTGTATAGTGGGCCCGTTATAGTGTGTATATACTGTATAGATGGCCCGTTATAGTGTATATACTGTATAGTGGGCCCGTTATAGTGTATATATACTGTATAGTGGGTCCGTTATAGTGTGTATATATACTGTATAGTGGGCCCGTTATAGTGTATATATACTGTATAGATGGCCCGTTATAGTGTATATACTGTATAGTGGGCCCGTTATAGTGTATATACTGTATAGTGGGCCCGTTATAGTGTATATATACTGTATAGTGGGCCCGTTATAGTGTATATACTGTATAGTGGGCCCGTTATAGTGTATATATACTGTATAGTGGGTCCGTTATAGTGTGTATATATACTGTATAGTGGGCCCGTTATAGTGTATATATACTGTATAGTGGGTCCGTTATAGTGTATATATACTGTATAGTGGGCCCGTTATAGTGTGTATATATACTGTATAGTGTGCCCGTTATAGTGTGTATATACTGTATAGTGGGCCCGTTATAGTGTATATACTGTATAGTGTGCCCGTTATAGTGTATATATACTGTATAGTGGGCCCGTTATAGTGTATAT
Organism: Xenopus tropicalis; assembly: GCF_000004195.4. Lineage (NCBI taxonomy): Eukaryota > Metazoa > Chordata > Amphibia > Anura > Pipidae > Xenopus > Xenopus tropicalis. Next base: position 5,591,566 of record NC_030680.2, on the reverse strand, counting down.
ATACTGTATAGTGGGCCCGTTATAGTGTATATACTGTATAGTGTGCCCGTTATAGTGTATATATACTGTATAGTGGGCTCGTTATAGTGTATATACTGTATAGTGGGCCCGTTATAGTGTATATATACTGTATAGTGTGCCCGTTATAGTGTATATATACTGTATAGTGGGCCCGTTATAGTGTATATATACACTATTCGCCTTCCTCTGGATCAGTAGCAGTTAGGCAGGTTATATATAGGCAATAAGGTTAAACTTGATGCACGTGTGTCTTTTTTCAACCTAACTTACTATGTTACTATGTGTTTAAGGGGTGGGTTGCACTCTGGGCCCTTACGTAAGTACTAGGGGTAAAACAGGTGGGAGAGATGTTCCTACCAAAGCCAATTCCATGGTGTTTACTTTCTGTTGCAGAACCGCTAAATTGGCTTCGGGGCAGGAAAAGCACCTCCTGTTTGAAGTGCAGCCGGGTTCCGACTCCTCCGCCCTGTGGAAAGTTGCCGTGCGCGTTCTGTGTACCAAGGTAGGCTGCGCTAACCCGCTTCCCATCTGTGCGTCCCCGCTGGACCCACGCCTACAAAAACACGTAGATAAACCGCCCGTTTCTATCTCCGAGCAGCACATGGATACGTATTGTTTCCCCTGCCCCGTGATTGGCATTTGTACCCACTAAACTGCCCCAAAATGGGCCAAAAATGGCATTAAATTCAGTAGAGATGGGGAGTAGATCTCGCCGGCCAGTGTGGGAAGCAAGGCCCAAACTGCAACTGGGTCCTAAAGTACTGCTGCTGATGCATGAAAATATCATCATGTGACTCTGATGTCAGCTGTTTGGGGGGCATTATGGGGCTCACAGTTCCTGACCGTTTGGGCCCCCAGAAAATCTGTATAATAAAAGTCCAATTCAAATTAAACATGAAATCCAAATTCCTTTTAAAAATCACAGCTGTCAATCAAATATTGCCTGCCCCGCCTCTATGCCTCAGACAACTACTTTCACTTTCCATTCAGCACTCACTTTCCCTCTCCCTTCTCATCTAATTGTGCAGCCAGTTCATGACTATGCGCCCCATACACAAGATTTTGGGGTGATAAAAAGCTTGTTAATTTTTAGTATGATGTAGAGAATAATATTCTGAGACAATTTGCAGTTGGTCTTCATTTTTTCAATTATTTGTTGTTTTTTAATTATTTCAGTTTTTGTTCAGCGGCTCTCGATTTTGGAGTTTCAGAAGCTGGTTGCTAGGGTCCATATTACCTTAGCGACCAGGGAGTGGTTTGAATGAGAGGCTGGTATATGAATAGGGGAGGGGCTGAATAGAAAGATAAGGAATAAAAAGTAACAATAACAATAAAACTGGAGCCTCACAGAGCAATTCAAAAACTATGAAAAACAAATAATGAAGACCAATTGAAAAGTTGCTTAGAATTGGCCTTTCTATAACAACGTAAAGGTTTCAAATTAACTTTTAGTATGTTATAGAATGGCCAATTCTTAGCAACTTTTCAATTGGTCTTCATTATTTATTTGTTATGGTTTCTATATTATTTGCCTTCTTTCTCTTTATGTACAACTTTCAAATGGGGGTCACTGACCCCGGCAGCCAAAACCTATTGCTCTGCGAGGCTCCAGTTTTATTGTTATTGTTACTTTTTATTCCTTATCTTTCTATTCAGCCCCTCCCCTATTCATATACCAGCCTCTCATTCAAACCACTCCCTGGTTGCTAAGGTAGTTTGGATCCTAGCAACCAAACAGCTTCTGAAACTCCAAATTGGAGAGCTGCCGAACAAAAACTAAAATAATTAAATTAATTTCTATTCAGACACTTTCCTGTTTATATCCCAATGTCTCACAAACAACCACTGCTTGGTCGTTAAGGTAATTTGGACCCTAGCAACCAGATAGCTGCTAAAATCGCAAACTTGAATTGCAAAGTCATTCAAAAACCACACATGATAAAAAATGAAGACCAAGTGCAAATTGTTTCCCAGCACTGTATTGCATCTAAGGGCCCAAAGCTGAAGGTACTGCCGTGTTACCGGCCGATGGATAAACCGGTTATTATTTCCGCAGATCAATAAGACGACGGGTATCGTGGAAATCTCGCGGATAATGAATCTGTACCAGTTCATGCAGCTGTACAAGGACATCACCAGTCACGCCGCCGGAGTGTTCACCCAGAGCAGCAGCGAGGGCGGCGGCGAGGGCGGCGGTGGCGCCGCAGAGGAGAACACGGAGAGCTTTAACTCTCTCTCTTCCTGCCAAGCCAGCTTTTTAATGGGAAAGTAAGTCCCCTTATTGTGCAGAATGGGCAGCACTGCTGTAAAGTGCCGCCACTGTGCCCTCCTACCTGTAACTGCTGGTCTGTGGGGCCGGATCAACAGCCTGGGGGGGGTTATTTGTCATGCTGTTTATACACATACACCGCCTATCACCACGCATAATGCGGGATCTGTAAAATAATGGCGACCAATCCGGCGATCATCGACATAAATGTAAACACGCCCCTCGATCAATTAGCCATTTCCACAGCTTTTTATACCATTTCTCTATAAGATTTAGTATATGGCGAATAAAGTACCCCCTATTGTACATCACGAGGATTAGGGATGCACCGAATGCAGGATTCGATTCGGTATTCGGCAAGGATTCGGCCGTTTTGGGCAGAGTTCAGTTTCGGCCGAATCCATCAGGGGGGGTTCAGGGGTTCGGCCGAAGAAAACTGGGTTCGATGCATCTCTAACTAAGATATTAGAAGTCGCCTCGGAGTTCCATGACCATATAAAAAGCACGAGGGGGAACTTTATTTATTATAATATACACGTTTCAGTGAGTCATGTGACAGAAATGACATCACTAAGCTCTGATTATAACTGATGACATCACTAAGCACTGTTTATAAGGATATAATTTACAGTTTGTTTCCATAGGGAAATGACCCAACTGTATATATATGTATATTATATATTAATAACAATCCTCCTCTGTGCAAACGGGAGGCTCCGTGATGGGAATCGACGCGCCGGGGGAAATATTCCTCCTCCTTCCTGAGTACAGAGAACATTCCGCTCGGCCTGAGATACGGGGGATAACAAAAGGGTGTCTGTGGGTCAGGCTGCCGGCAGCTGGGGTCTGGCACAACTACACCTTTAGGGACGGCCAACAGGGAAATGAAATCAGCTTTTGTGTTGGATACACGGCACCTGGCTGAGCTCTATAGGCCGCCTTTCCCCTCCTGTAACCCTGGGCTTCAGGGATGGAAGCAAAGCCAGTGCCGCCACTCACTGTGCCCCCCCTGAACCCATTTATTTACTGTTGTGCCTGGAAAGTGAAAAGCAAATTTAGGGGGTGTTGGGGCGTCAGATGTTATTGGGGCGCTGATAAGTCGGCTGTGTGTGTCTCAGCGTTTATTTATCTGTCATTTTCCGTTGTTTCAGGGTGAAGCAGCTGACAGACGAGGAAGAGTGTTGTATCTGCATGGACGGGCGGGCCGACCTGATCCTGCCTTGTGCGCACAGCTTCTGTCAGAAATGCATCGACAAATGGTGAGCGGCCTGAGGGGGCGGGGCCTGTTTGTATGGGGGCAACTGCCTGCACTGCTATAACTGCCCCTGCCCTTCTGGGAAGGTTCCCACTAGATGTTGGGACAGTGTTGCTGGGAGTTGCCCCCATTCAGCCACAAGGGCATTAGTGAGGTTGGGCAGTGATGTTGGGGATCAGGCTCACAGTCGGGGTTCCATCCCACAGGGGTTCAGTTGGGTTGCCCCTCCCCTTACTGCTATAACTGCCCCTACCCTTCTGGGAAGGTTCCCACTAGATGTTGGGACAGTGTTGCTGGGAGTTGCTGCTCATATAGTATAAAGGCAATTCGTATCTGTTATTCAGCCCAGGTCCCATTATTTACAGGGGCCGTACTGGTTCCTCTGTAGAACATCATTATCTGGCAGGAGTCCGAGAGAGGAAACAGATTCCCATCTTGTGTATTTAGACTCCATGCTTTGTGTGTGTGACGTCCCCTTAGGAAAGACTGGTTGGGGGTGAGGGGGGGGGCAGGAGTGACGCGGCCGCAGGCAAGGAAACTGCTTGTTGAACTCTGATCCCAATGAGGCCGTTTCAGCCGTATTTTGCCCTGAGTGTTTCCCTTCGCTTTTGGCTCAGGATTATCTCTCCGTTCCCCACTGCAGGTTTGTTTGGATAAACGCTGCTCCGAGCTGATATAAACATTCCTCTTTATACAGATGGGAACATCTCTATATAAACCCCCTGTATACAAGTAGGATATACAGCCTCTTCCTCTGTGCCCCCTTCTTGCCTCCCAAAACTGCACCCCAAAAATCTAATCAGTGATGTGTATACTTAGTTCCAAGCCATGTAACCCAATCAGAAGCCAGCATTCACTAGCCTGCTGTTTCCCCCAGGTCTAATAGGCAACAACAGCCAATCAGCAGGTTCCATGGACCCTCCCTGACCTGTCAGGCTTGAGTTTTCTATTGGTTCGAGGGCCTTATTGGCTCATTGAGGCAGCCTTTGCACCGGTGGCTCATACTCTAGGGCAGGGGTCCCCAAACTTCTAACCCAAGGGGCCGGATCAAAGGCCCCTCAGACTGTTGGGGGGCCGGACTGCCACCCCTGGTGCTGGTGAATTAGCCCACATCCTCTTTCATATCCGCCCGCCGCCACCGCCATCAAACCAGACTGTTCACAACTCCCGGTCCGTCCTTCATCTCAGCCCCCCTGTGCCGCTCCCCACTGAGTCCTCTCTCTCCACTGCCAGGAGAGCCATAGTTTGGGGACCGCTGCTCTAGGGCCAAATGATGGCATTAGTACAGTATCGCCCATTGGCTCATTGGGCGACCTCCGTGTATAGCGCTGCCGGAGTTGCCATTTTTCCCTCCTGTATTGTATCTGTGTCTTTTTGTACAGGAGCGATCGGAACCGCAACTGCCCGATTTGCCGCCTCCAGGTAACCGGGGCGAACGACTCATGGGTGGTGTCCGACGCCCCCACAGACGAAGACGTGGCCAGCTACATCCTCAACCTGGCCGACGAGGTCGGGCAGCCCAACGACACTTTCTTCTAATCCCCGGCAAATCCCACAGACGCCGATATCGTCTGCATTCTCCTAAATGTATCATGTAACCCCCCCAATCTCTCCACCTACTGACTTTAGTATAATCTCGGTTTAAGAAGAAGTGGTTTTGCGGTGCTTTGGGGAGGTGGTGTCTGAAAATCGGCGCTGTGTCTCCGCCTGTGTCGGAGGAAGAAGCCATTTTCGTCGCCACTCTTGCTTTGAATATAACTTTATCGTTTCTTTGTCATTGTCAGACTGACAGAAATCCATTGTAGGCGGCGGGGGGTATTATGTGGCACTTTCTGCCTTCATAGCTAAAACACCACTACAGTCTTGTTTGATGGTAATGCAAGGCTTGTGATTGTAGCAGCGTCCTATTGGCTCTCCGTATGTCACTTATGGGACCATTCTGGGGTTGCCGTCACACTGTCACCCACTTGCACCCAACTCTGCTCTGGGACTTAGGTGCTGTAGGTGAATTCTGATTGCCCAATTGGCCATTGACGGGCCCCAATGATCTGTCTAAAAGCCACTAGGTTGGACACTGTACCTGGTTGGCCAACGTACGGCCACCTTTACCTATAAGCTATAAGTCGTAACACTGACAGTTAGCCGGCCAGTTTGGCACCAATCATCCCTTATCTACTAAAGAGTATTTAGTGCGTTCCCCATTAACGTTTCTGCTATTCTATTTTTTTCCACTCTAGCGCCCTCTGCGGGTATTAATATGTAGCGTCGGGGAAAGGGATTAAAAGAATGCTATTGGCCTCCACTGGCCAATGAAAGAATGGCATTCGAAGCAACCAATTAAGGAGAGCTGGCTTCAGCTACATTGTTTGAAAAGTCAGAACCAGCTGGAAGAAAGGGACAGACCGATATTCCACTTAGGAAAGAGTCTTCATTGATAAAAACATCAGTTGTGTAGCCTAGAACAGAGATGGTAGGCAGTGGCGCTGTCCTGTGGCAGCTCTGTGGAACTGACCTTCCGTCCACAGTGGTGAAACGCGGTATTGCAAGTGCACCGGCTATATATATACATTACACTATATAATGTTACAATCAGTCCTAGTGCATAAAGGGCAATTCCAATGTGTGATTCGGCCTCGGTAGGGTGTATATCTGGGGGGTGTCGGACTCTCGGAGGTGTCTGTCGTGTAATCTCTCACCGACTCACCCTGTCTCCTTCCATCTTCTTGCACTTGTATTAGTAGCCACAACTCTGGCTCAGTAGCATTTTATTAGTATATAGGGAGTATTTCTTTCAAGGAGAACTAAAGCCTAAAATAGAATATGGCTAGAAAATGCATGATTATGTACTGAAGTTACTGTACCAGCCCAGAGGCCCCATATCAGGGCTTTACAGTTGCCCCGGCAGCTTGTTAGGCCATCTTTTGTGTGTCAGTGGCACTGCACGTGCTCAGTGGGCTGCTGGGGAGGAGCTAAGCTTAGGGGGCGTGGGAAATCATCAAGGAGGAAGTGAGGTTCTGAATTAATTACTAGCCTTCCCCAAAAGAAGATGGGGGGCTACTGAGGACATTTTCTGGGGCTCCATTTTCCCCTGTGGAGCTGTGGGGGCCTTGGGCTGGTACTGAACCCCAAAACAAAAGGTGCAGCATTTCTATCCGAATTCTTTGTCGGGCTTTAGTCCTATAAATATGTAATTTGACTTCCTTTGTGATGATTGGAGGGCAATAAATGTGATGATAATGACTGAAGGGCTGTTATATGGGGGTCAGTCTTACAGATTATGGAGGGGGGTGGGGAAAGCACTTCATGTATTTTGACTGATTATAAATAAAATATTTTGAAACAACAGCCTGGTTCTCTCTTTATAAGAAGACATGATTCCAACATGGGAAAGTGGAAAGGTCTAGAGAGAGGCAGAATGGGAGGAGCTTCCCAGGCCATTTTCCTCTTGGGCCCCATAAAAACATCCAGACCCATTCAGACCAAATGTTGTTGAACTGTAACTTTCAGCCTTCAGCTATTGGAGGAGTTCCTAGCATTTTAGATCCACCATCATGGACCATCAAGATCCGCCAGATCCAGTTGTCCAAGCCTGAACTAGGAGTTTCTGATGTCTCCTAAGGGCATTAGAGGGATTGAGAGTGAGTCGACTTGGAGACTAATGGGAAGTATTGAGTACTGGCCAGCATTGACCACTGTCAAGACCAAGATAAGGATAAACATCCTGGAGTCCAAAACAGTAGAAAGGCCAATGAAGTTTGGGACCATGGCTAGAATTGTGCAACAGAACACAAGGTCAAGACCAAAATAAGGAGGACAAAGGTGAGCCAGAACCATGACTGGGATTGTGCAACAATACACAATGTTGAGTTGAGGCCAAGAGGAGGAGGAGCTTAGTCAGGTTTGAATCAAGTAGGATATGAAGGTGAATCAAGTTTAGGACCATGATTTGTTAGACTTGAATCCAGAACAGTAGAAAAGTCACATTGGGCACCATGACTAGAATTGTGCAGTTGGACAGAATGGCCAGTTGAGACCAAGATTAGGAAGAACTTAGGTTTGAGTCTAGAGCAATAAAAAGGCAATTCAAGTTGAGCACCATGACTAGAGTTGTGCAACAATACACAATGCGACCATAGTTAGGAGTTGGGACCAACGTTAAAGAAAGACAAGTCAAGTTGGGACCATGAATAGAATAATGGCACATACAAGAGGAGAATGGGTCCTGCCTGATTTGGAAGCAAGACTTACTGAACCCATATTGTCCGAGACTGATAGAAGATATAGTGCAACATTATACAAGGCTGAGTCTAGACCAAGATTAAGAGCAGCTTAGTTAAGGTGCCCATGCACGGGCCGATTCATCAGCTTATTGCCTGTGTATGGGCACTAACGGCGGGCCTGCCCTGAAATCGGGATGACCTTGATTTGAAAACCTGCCCGACGGACTCCTATACCCGTCCAAAAGACCGAATCAGCTGATATAGCCCACGCGTAGGTGGGGATATTGGGAGAAGATCGCTAAGCGAGCGGATCTTAGCGTGTATGGCCACCTTTAGGACCATGACTAGGATTGTGTAACAAGACACAAGGTTGAGTTGAGACAAAAATTAGGAGTTAAGGCCAAAATTCAAGTTAGATTTGAGACCAGAACAATAAGAGGCCAGTCATTTTGGGACCGTGTCTAGAATAATGGCAGGGACAAGATTAGAACGGCCCAGAGTGGGTCTTTTCTGCTACTGGATTTATTAAATCCATATTGGTCAAGACTAATAGAAGATGTGGTGCAAAGCTAACTCGAGACCAAAATTTGGAGATATAATTACCCCTTATTGGGGGCAGAACAGCCCTATTGGGTTTATTTCATGGTTAAATGATTCCCTTTTCTCTGTAATAATAAAACAGTACCTGTACTTGATCCCAACTAAGATATAATTACCCCTTATTGGGGCAGAACAGCCCTATTGGGTTTATTTAATGGTTAAATGATTCCCTTTTCTCTGTAATAATAAAACAGTACCTGTACTTGATCCCAACTAAGATATAATTACCCCTTATTGGGGGCAGAACAGCCCTATTGGGTTTATTTAATGGTTAAATGATTCCCTTTTCTCTGTAATAATAAAACAGTACCTGTACTTGATCCCAACTAAGATATAATTACCCCTTATTGGGGGCAGAACAGCCCTATTGGGTTTATTTAATGGTTAAATGATTCCCTTTTCTCTGTAATAATAAAACAGTACCTGTACTTGATCCCAACTAAGATATAATTACCCCTTATTGGGGGCAGAACAGCCCTATTGGGTTTATTTAATGGTTAAATGATTCCCTTTTCTCTGTAATAATAAAACAGTACCTGTACTTGATAAGACCCCTTATCCGGAATACCCTTGGTCCCGAGCATTCTGGATAATGGGTCCTATACCTGTAATAAAAACATGATTCTAAAACAGGATTTTTTTACGGCACAGATGTGTTTCCATTTCAGAATCCCAAACCCATGACAGACCTAGAACCTCCCATGAAGGAATCAGTAGCAGTTGTGGCACCAGCTTTATTAAATGTGTTCCAAACGTATAGGTTACAAAAAATAGATAGACTTATAGTACAACTGTAAACATAATGCAAGGAAAAACAAAAAAAACCCAGACTGTTCCTGCTCGAACCCGCTCGAATATCCATCCGGAAAGGAACATAGAAAGTGCTTGGGTAACACTGGCAGTGTCACAATATATATATATATGCGGAGATTGAAATTGGCATAGGATGTGGGGTGGGGGGAGATCCTAAATAGCTACACGGGTTACGAGCATTTCCATCCCCCTCCCCCGACGTGAAAATAGCAACAGCCCCCGAGGGAATGGCTGTAAATACCCCAAGCACCTGATGCTAAAGACCCTGGGAAACTTCTTCCTCACAGTACATAGGACTTACATGGCAGGATGCTATATCCCAGCTGTGCGGGCTATGTGGGGGCCACGCATGCATATGATCTCACTGCTGGGCGGGGCTTATTTATTTATGTCCACGTAATTGGTAGTGATTATGTTCCATTCCTAGCTGCGGTAAATGTCCGTTTGTGCTTATACATAAGAGTAGGAGCTGCCATACTGCTGCCCTTAGTATGAGGGTAGAGCTCTATGCCTGTAGTAATGCACTCTGAGTATTAGAAACAAACATATATATATTTATAGATATAGATATTCAATTCCAACTTGTGAAATATATAATAGAGTCTAAAGAAAATTCTAGCCACCTGTCAAAATTATTATTTTATCCCCCAGTTCTTAAAATTTACATGTAATGACCCAATAATGTGGTAAATGTGATTGAACCTAATATCTTAGCCTGTCTCAGTGTCTACATAGACATTTCCAAACCCTGTGGTGTGTTATTTAACCTTTTTTTCATCAATCTCCTTGCAATGTACTGTCCTCCATTTTTGTTTTGAGTTGCAGGAAGTGGGTGTAACAAAATGGCGGCACCCGTGATCAAAGCCTTATCACAGTTATTTTTGGTTCCGATAAGCACCTGAAATAGTTACACAGATAACTATAAATGTTACTAGCGGCTCTTTCGTGTAAAGCATTGCGTGTGTCGAGACTGGCTTCCCCTCTAAGTGTTGCAGAACTACAGCTTGCAGGGGGATGCTGGGAGGTGTAGTTCTTCAACAGATGGAGAGCGGCACGGTGCGGAGAATAAAATGTCAAAGTGTTTGTCAGGCAGCATAGTTGAGAGAACATTGAGATAATACATGGGTGGACCCATGATGGGGGGGGGTGTGCGAGGCACAGGAGTTCCGGGGAGGAGGAGGGGTTTTTGTGGCTCCGAGTCCATTACGGTTTAGCACCAGTGAGGTGTGGGGAGTTCATAGCGTCGGCCAAGAAGCTCAGCTCGTTACATAGAGTCTCGTATCTGTAGGCCATACGGATCTGCGCCACGTTGGTTCTGCTGATATCGTTCCCCTCGGGGCCTTCTTTCGAGCAATTGCTCCCCAAGAAATGTTTCTTTTCCTGTGAAAAAAGCAATACGTCAGAATTAGTCACATTCACCTTCTCTTACCCATGATGCAGTGGGTGTGTTCTGCCCGCTGTGGTGCCAACATGCCATTAAGTGAGGGGCTCCCAGATTTTGGGGAGGGGCAGGGATAGGAAGGCTCAGAAGACTGGTTGCAGTCATATCTGGCGCTTTTGCAGCAATGCCATATTCCAAGGATTTTAGTAGAGCTTTTTTTCTCCATGCTCCCCTAGTGGCAGAACCTTATATTAACATCTTATGGGGATGCTAAGAGTTGTATTCAGTTCCTTTGGAAGTCTGCAGATAGACCACAGTGGGGTGGGGGTGGGGGGGGGGGTAGGGGGGCAGGGGGGCACTGGACCCATAGTAGGAATAGTAATTAATTAATTGTTTCATTATTCCCCTGCCCAATTAATTGTTAATTGGGGGAGGGGAACTCTCAGCTGATGGGACTGCTGGGCTTTATACAGTTTTACTATGGAGGCTCAGTGGGAAAGGGGCGCCACCTGGTGGTGTGAAAGCAGAATGCATTGGGTGGGTATGGATGAATGGAACACACACTTGGGAAAGCAAAGCATGGATTGGCTTAAAGGTCTGTTTTAGCAAATGGGAGGGCTGCATGTCCTGTCAATCAAGTAAATGAATTAGAGACAGTAGAGTAGGAGTAAACTATGGGGGTACAACTAAGAACACGTGGGGTATTAGGGAATGAGCTCTATATATTTTTTTTATTTGGGAAAAATCGTTTTTAGCTGATCTGTTGTGCCTCTAGTGGCCATAATTGTAATTGCGGGATTATAGTGAGTCGCTGTTTTCGTATTCACTATCCAAACCAGTTTGGCGGGTATCTGACCTTGTCGGAGAGGCCACTCTGTAGCACGCTGTTCCTCGCGATCTCACACAGGTCACATGTGCTCAGTTTCCACACTTGGGCTGCGATGGCGTATTCTTCCATCAGCGCCTCCTGCATAACATACAGTCCATTGCTAACTGTGCCCAGAACATTCCTTCTCTGTATATTTGTATTTATACATATGGGTAGGGGGTGCCATAGTGTTTCCCTTAGACAGTACAGTATGGGGGTACAGCTTATTGTGTGCCCAGAACATTCCCTCTCTGTATATTTGTATTTATACATATGGGTAGGAGGTGCCATAGTGTTTCCCTTAGACAGTACAGTATGGGGGTACAGCTTATTGTGTGCCCAGAACATTCCTTCTCTGTATATTTGTATTTATACATATGGGTAGGGGGTGCCATAGTGTTTCCCTTAGACAGTACAGTATGGGGGTACAGCTTATTGTGTGCCCAGAACATTCCCTCTCTGTATATTTGTATTTATACATATGGGTAGGAGGTGCCATAGTGTTTCCCTAAGACAGTACAGTATGGGGGTACAGCTTATTGTGTGCCCAGAACATTCCTTCTCTGTATATTTGTTTGCTCAGACGGGAGATCTCACGTACCTTGGTGTAGTGGAACTGCATTGGATCGTCAGTGGACAGAGACACCACGAGCCCCTTGTGTAGAAATTCCCGCAGTGGATTCTTGGAATATTCCAGGAAGAGGCTGTTGTTGCTGAGTGGGGACATGGCAATGGGAATCTGGGCCAGGTAATACAGGTACTGCAGAACCGGACTCTGGAACACAGAATTCACACAGTCGCCTCTTATACATTGTCTCATCCTGACACCTAGTGGCAGCTACATGCAACTACCAGTATTGAAGCAGTTCATGTTTTCCAAAGTCATGTGCAGGGTCGGACTGGGGGGTGCCGGGCCCACTGGGGCTTCTGCCTCAGGGGCCCCTACACACCCCAATGGTCCCCGCCACCTTCACCCCCCCCACCTGCCGAGGCCCCCAACACCCTCCGACCCCCTTCCCCGACCGCTCCTAAAAGAAGCTTGCGGCACGTCGGGGGAGGGAGATGGCGGATCGCGGGAGCGCCCTGGGGGGGGGGGGGGTGGATCAGATCTGGGACGCCAGGGCCCACCGGGTTTTTTCCTGGTATCCCGGCGGCCCAGTCCGACCCCATGTCATGTGACCAAATGCAAACGCCCCCAATCCTTACCTTTTTAAGGTTTAACCCATGAGAGATGTTGTCGGCTGTGATGAACGCGGAGACGAGGTGAGTGATGGAACCGGCCTCCCCGCAGTGGGGTCTGAACAGGAATGTGCTCATCCCTCTCTCCCTATAAAGTCGGGAAATTGGGCAGATAGTTAGAATAATGTAGAGGAAAGGGTTAATGGGAGGGCTTATTCATTGTAAGGGGCGCTGCTTGTGGGCTGAACCCAACCATGTTAGTAATGAATCTGCTTATCAATACAAATATACAGAGACTATATAGAGTAAAGGGTAAGTAAGTGCTGTGTGACTCTTACTTGCGCAGGTTGTTGAGCAGCATGATGTTGGCGTACATGAAGTACAGATAGTAACTATATGGGGGGTTCTGCTCGTGGCACCACTCATCCGGGTTGGGGCTCTTGTAGCTGAACATGTGATCGCTGTGTTTGGATTCGTCGTCGACGCTGTCGAAGCCCGTAACCTGAAACGATGACCCATGGCATTAACAGCATGGCCGATGCCCCCTAGGGCCGGGGCACATAACTGCCAGCTACTTACATAGTTGAGGAAGAGATAGAGCTCCTTGTGATCCGTTGGGTTGATTGTGGCCTCGAACAGAGGCAGGAAAATATTCTCCATCATTTTGCCGAAATCGGGGAGGATTTTCTTCGATCTAAAAATGTCGCTGAAAAGATAGAAAAATAGGAAAATGAGACATTTTGTATTTTCCCACAATGCCACTGGTTTTTTTCTATCCCAGGATATCGGGGTTCCAGACATGAGATATAGCAATGTGCTAAGGGCAAATCTTTATTACAATATATTGGTGCCTTCAGCTCTCAGGGGGTTAATTACCAGTTTCCCCCATGTAATTCTGCTTACGTTGCCCCATCAGAACTCAGTTCTAATTCTGCTAATGCTGCCCTAGTAACATCGTTAGTTCCTGCCCAATTAGCACAGAAATGCAGAAGCTTCAAGGGAAAGATAACGAGGGGGGGGGGGACATCCTCTTTTACATTATTAGGATTGAGCTTTCAGCCAGCGCTACACATTAGAACTGCTTTCAGCTAACCTATTGTTTCTCCTACTCCTATGTAACTGGAGGAGTCCCAAGCCGGACTTGGATTTCTTACTATTGAGTGCTATTCTGATACCTACTGGGAGCTGCTATCTTGCTCCCTTCCCATTGTTCTGCTGATCGGCTGCTGGGGGTGAGGGGGGGGGGATATCACTCCAACTTGCAGCGCAGCAGTAAAGTGTGCCTGAGTCTGAGCTTTCAGCCAGCGCTACACATTAGAACTGCTTTCAGCTAACCTATTGTTTCTCCTACTCCCATGTAACTGGAGGAGTCCCAAGCCGGACTTGGATTTCTTACTATTGAGTGCTATTCTGATACCTACTGGGAGCTGCTATCTTGCTCCCTTCCCATTGTTCTGCTGATCGGCTGCTGGGGGTGAGGGGGGAGGATATCACTCCAACTTGCAGCGCAGCAGTAAAGTGTGCCTGAGTCTGAGCTTTCAGCCAGCGCTACACATTAGAACTGCTTTCAGCTAACCTATTGTTTCTCCTACTCCCATGTAACTGGAGGAGTCCCAAGCCGGACTTGGATTTCTTACTATTGAGTGCTATTCTGATACCTACTGGGAGCTGCTATCTTGCTCCCTTCCCATTGTTCTGCTGATCGGCTGCTGGGGGGGCGGGGGGATATCACTCCAACTTGCAGCGCAGCAGTAAAGTGTGACTGAGTCTGAGCTTTCAGCCAGCGCTACACATTAGAACTGCTTTCAGCTAACCTATTGTTTCTCCTACTCAATATGTCTATGAAGATTTCCATTCATCCAGGTCATGGTATATCTAGTATAAATAAATCTAAAGCAACCGGACTTGTTAAGTCATCATTGAAGACGTTTCACTACTCATCAGTTGAAGAAGCTGCTCGGATGAGTAGTGAAACGTCTTCAATGATGACTTAAGATGTCCAGTTGCTTTAGATTCTCCTACTCAATGTTCTGTCAGTACAACACAAGTCTCATAATCGCAAGACGAGGTTTCTCCTTCTTGGTTGCTATTCTCATGTCTAACACCAGGTGGGGCAAGGGAGTTACCAAAACCGCTTTAGCAAAAAAAAATTCTGAAGTTGTTTTCACTATATTGGGATTTGGCCAAACCCCCCAAATCCTTCGTGAAAGATTGGGGCGAATACTAAACTGAATCCAAATTCTAATTTGGAGAACCAACTTCCATGGATTCAGTATGAATCTTTTTTCCCATCAAATAATCCCGTTAACATGAGTCAGCTGAGCTTTCCCATCACTCTCGGGTACTGGCACGAGCACTTGCCCTCTGGTTGGCTGGTACAACAATAGCCCGGGGCGATGATTGCACTCGATTGGACAAAAGCACCAGCCAATCATTGGCTTACATGTACATAGAGCAGAGATAGAAGCCCAGAGATGGGGGGACCTCAGGCTGCACGGATATTATATAAATACACTTCCCTGACTCTGGAACAATAGAAACAATTCAACCCGGTTTCCTTGCCAGTCGCCTCCAGTATCGTTTTATATTGTTTCCTCTTACACTGAAATCCCTTATTCTCTGCCGTGTCTGTGCCCTCCTGCCTGGAATATCTCCCAGGTAAATACCAGAGTCACAGGGACATTGTGCCAAACTCTGGAAGCTTCCATCAGAGTGTTCTAGTCCCACCCACTGCTTGAGTTACAGACTCCCTGCCCCTCCCCCTGGAAGCTTCCATCAGAGTGTTCTAGTCCCACCCACTGCTTGAGTTACAGACTCCCTGCCCCTCCCCCTGGAAGCTTCCATCAGAGTGTTCTAGTCCCACCTACTGCTTGAGTTACAGAGTCCCTGCCCCTCCCCCTGTAGGCTTCCATCAGAGTGTTCTAGTCCCACCCACTGCTTGAGTCTTTGACTCGCTTTATCTGTTACTTACTATATTCGGGGGACTTGGATCATCCAGCGCATGTTGGGTGAATACAGTTTGTGTTTGATGAACCATTTTGCCAAACTGTCCCATTCTTCTGGTGCTCGGCCATATATAGATAAGCGCGGCTCCGTGTACTGGTACTTACTCTCCTCCAGCTCTTGGGCAACCTCCTGTATAAAGGGAAAGGTTTACTGGTGAGTATAAGTCTGTTATACAGATAGCTAGAATCTCAGCCATAAAGCAGGGCAGGACTGCTGCTTACAATGGGGGGATCAGATAGGATCTGTGCCACTGTGACAGAATGCTCTGTTATACAGATAGCTAGAATCTCAGCCATAAAGCAGGGCAGGACTGCTGCTTACAATGGGGGGGGATCAGATAGGATCTGTGCCACTGTGACAGAATGCTCTGTTATACAGATAGCTAGAATCTCAGCCATAAAGCAGGGCAGGACTGCTGCTTACAATGGGGGGGGGATCAGATAGGATCTGTGCCACTGTGACAGAATGCTCTGTTATACAGATAGCTAGAATCTCAGCCATAAAGCAGGGCAGGACTGCTGCTTACAATGGGGGGGATAGGATCTGTGCCACTGTGACAGAATGCTCTGTTATACAGATAGCTAGAATCTCAGCCATAAAGCAGGGCAGGACTGCTGCTTACAATGGGGGGGGGATCAGATAGGATCTGTGCCACTGTGACAGAATGCTCTGTTATACAGATAGCTAGAATCTCAGCCATAAAGCAGGGCAGGACTGCTGCTTACAATGGGGGGGATAGGATCTGTGCCACTGTGACAGAATGCTCTGTTATACAGATAGCTAGAATCTCAGCCATAAAGCAGGGCAGGACTGCTGCTTACAATGGGGGGATCAGATAGGATCTGTGCCACTGTGACAGAATGCTCTGTTATACAGATAGCTAGAATCTCAGCCATAAAGCAGGGCAGGACTGCTGCTTACAATGGGGGGGATCAGATAGGATCTGTGCCACTGTGACAGAATGCTCTGTTATACAGATAGCTAGAATCTCAGCCATAAAGCAGGGCAGGACTGCTGCTTACAATGGGGGGATCAGATAGGATCTGTGCCACTGTGACAGAATGCTCTGTTATACAGATAGCTAGAATCTCAGCCATAAAGCAGGGCAGGACTGCTGCTTACAATGGGGGGATCAGATAGGATCTGTGCCACTGTGACAGAATGCTCTGTTATACAGATAGCTAGAATCACAGCCATAAAGCAGGGCAGGACTGCTGCTTACAGTGGGGATCGGGTAGGACTGGCTCAGGTTGGTGTAATTTACCTTTATAATACGAGCAAAATATTCCCCGCCGATATAATTCTCGGTCTTCAGATAGAGGTCGCGGAGCTCGCTGGCTCCCACTGGATTGTATTTGGCGTTGAATTTGTCGAATCGGTGGAACGTTTGCCTCCCCTGTAACAGAGGAAGAGAATGAGTATCATTGGGTACACAGTAACCCCGCCCCTTGCTCAGTTTGCACCAATAGGCTCACAGCGTGCACATCCAGAGAGTCGACAGTCAGGTCGTAGGGGTCCATGTGGAGTCCCTCAAACAGCTCCTTCAGGGTCACCCCCTGCCCGTTCCGCTCCGTCACCACCCGGTCGGGCTCCGTGCGGTACGTGTGCTTGATAAATCTCAGCAGGTGCTTCTGGTTCATACAGGCGGCGGCATGAATGTGAGTGTCCACCTGGCAGCCAATCAGATTCATTATTTCCCTGAGTGTGAGTTATGGATACAGTCTGGCCCC
Organism: Xenopus tropicalis; assembly: GCF_000004195.4. NCBI lineage: Eukaryota > Metazoa > Chordata > Amphibia > Anura > Pipidae > Xenopus > Xenopus tropicalis. The sequence goes on along the minus strand of NC_030680.2, from coordinate 5,574,224 downwards.
GAGTGTGAGTTATGGATACAGTCTGGCCCCGAGTGTGAGTTATGGATACAGTCTGGCCCCGAGTGTGAGTAATGGATACAGTCTGGCCCCGAGTGTGAGTTATGGATACAGTCTGGCCCCGAGTGTGAGTTATGGATACAGTCTGGCCCCGAGTGTGAGTAATGGATACAGTCTGGCCCCGAGTGTGAGTTATGGATACAGTCTGGCCCCGAGTGTGAGTTATGGATACAGTCTGGCCCCGAGTGTGAGTTATGGATACAGTCTGGCCCCGAGTGTGAGTTATGGATACAGTCTGGCCCCTAGTGTGAGTTATGGATACAGTCTGGCCCCGAGTGTGAGTTATGGATACAGTCTGGCCCCGAGTGTGAGTTATGGATACAGTCTGGCCCCGAGTGTGAGTAATGGATACAGTCTGGCCCCGAGTGTGAGTTATGGATACAGTCTGGCCCCGAGTGTGAGTTATGGATACAGTCTGGCCCCGAGTGTGAGTAATGGATACAGTCTGGCCCCGAGTGTGAGTTATGGATACAGTCTGGCCCCGAGTGTGAGTTATGGATACAGTCTGGCCCCGAGTGTGAGTTATGGATACAGTCTGGCCCCGAGTGTGAGTTATGGATACAGTCTGGCCCCTAGTGTGAGTTATGGATACAGTCTGGCCCCGAGTGTGAGTTATGGATACAGTCTGGCCCCGAGTGTGAGTTATGGATACAGTCTGGCCCTGAGTGTGAGTAATGGATACAGTCTGGCCCCGAGTGTGAGTTATGGATACAGTCTGGCCCCGAGTGTGAGTTATGGATACAGTCTGGCCCTGAGTGTGAGTAATGGATACAGTCTGGCCCCGAGTGTGAGTTATGGATACAGTCTGGCCCGGAGTGTGTGTTATGGATACAGGCTGGCCCTGAGTGTGAGTTATGGATACAGTCTGGCCCCGAGTGTGAGTTATGGATACAGGCTGGCCCTGAGTGTGAGTTATGGATACAGTCTGGCCCCGAGTGTGAGTTATGGATACAGTCTGGCCCCGAGTGTGAGTAATGGATACAGTCTGGCCCCGAGTGTGAGTTATGGATGCAGTCTGGCCCTGAGTGTGATTAATGGATGCAGTCTGGCCCCGAGTGTGAGTTATGGATACAGTCTGGCCCCGAGTGTGAGTTATGGATACAGTCTGGCCCCGAGTGTGAGTTATGGATACAGTCTGGCCCCGAGTGTGAGTAATGGATACAGTCTGGCCCCGAGTGTGAGTAATGGATACAGTCTGGCCCCGAGTGTGAGTTATGGATGCAGTCTGGCCCTGAGTGTGATTAATGGATGCAGTCTGGCCCCGAGTGTGAGTTATGGATACAGTCTGGCCCCGAGTGTGAGTTATGGATACAGTCTGGCCCCGAGTGTGAGTTATGGATACAGTCTGGCCCCGAGTGTGAGTTATGGATGCAGTCTGGCCCCGAGTGTGAGTTATGGATACAGTCTGGCCCCGAGTGTGAGTTATGGATACAGTCTGGCCCCGAGTGTGAGTGAGGGCTAAACATGGCGGCCGTACCTTCCTGACGTTATAGAAGTCGCGGTGCGGGACGCTCTTCAGCTCCTTCAGTTCCGCCATCTCATTCAGCATCTCGTGGAGGTTGAACTTGGAGCCCAGGAAATTCAGCCGCCGGTGGCAGTAGGTTTTCCTGGGGGCAAAATAAACCCTTTCAGCTTTAAGCTATGACCAGTAGGAAGCCATGACACACACTAAGGACCGCCCACGTCCCTGTTAGCCCCTCCTTTAATCCGTTTGTGATTTAGGACCTGCCCCATTGGGCATGGAGATTCCTTTTGGCAAGGAAAGTGGATTAAGGGCAATGAGCCCCCTACTCGTCATATACCCACTGCCTGGTTACTAGGGTAAATAAGTCCCTAGCAACCAGATAGCTGCTAAAATACCAAATGAACAAAAAGCTAAATAACTGAAAACCCATCAGAAATAAAGACGGAAGACCAATGGCAAATCATCTCGGAATATCATTAAAAGTGAACTAAGCCCTTAGTATGATTCAGTCGAGGTGTCGGTAATTAGCAGTGACACACAGAGCGTTGCATAATGAGCGCAACACATGCCGAGTCACATGACTGGGCATAAAATGTAGTGACGTCGCAATAGGAGGAAATGATTGCCTTTTATTACTAATGAGCTGCTAACGAGTGATGGGGCCACGCCCAGTCATTAGCCGAACGTGTCCGACTGCCTCACTCCCAAAGCATCCGGCAAATCTGCAATAAGGAATGTTGTCGCTATAGTTACAGCCGCTGACACTTACGTCGGCCCGTCGGCAATTAGGGCCAATATGTGGCTGAGGTCCAGCGTGTAGGTCTCCAGGTCCGGGTAAGGCAAACTGCGGGGCTCGTTGGCCGCCATCTTGGCTTTGTCATCGTAAATGTAAGGGATCCCCCCTTTCATCATCACCACGTAGTGGAGGTTGGGGGGAACATTCTCCAGGTTATAGGGGTCCTCTCTGTCGCCGGGAGGGGGGTTAAACTCTATTGAAAGAAAATCACAGTTGTAGGTTAATGTAATGAATGCATTCAGCTGGTTCTGACTCCTGAAACAATGTAGCAGAAGCCAGAAAATCAGCAGTCATTGTATCCAAAGTCAGAACTGACAGATAGAAAGACGAGAGTTACCTGGATAGACTTCATCCTCCATTTTCCAGCTTTCTGTTCCGTTCATGGTGCAGAGGTACTGGGACGTGGTCCGGGGGAAGCGATGGTACGCCAGCCGGGAGTATTTCTCCCTGATAATCAGGGCTTTAGCCAGGCTCGTGGCTGCCTGCTCATAGTCATCTACTGTTACCTGCCATCAAATGCCATAGAAACCAGTTAGTAGCTATCACTGCAAACATACTAAGCACAGTTCAGCAGGAACAGCCCCCTAAGTTTGCTCATAGCCTGTACAGAGAGATACCATAAAACTATAGCACATAGGGATTCCCCTGTACTAAGCACAATTCAGCAGGAACAGCCCCCTAAGTTTGCTCATAGCCTGTACAGAGAGATACCATAAAACTATGGCACATAGGGATTCCCCTGTACTAAGCACAATTCAGCAGGAACAGCCCCCTAAGTTTGCTCATAGCCTGTACAGAGAGATACCATAAACCTATGGCACATAGGCATTCCCCTGTACTAAGCACAATTCAGCAGGAACAGCCCCCTAAGTTTGCCCATAGCCTGTACAGAGAGATACCATAAAACTATGGCACATAGGGATTCCCCTGTACTAAGCACAATTCAGCAGGAACAGCCCCCTAAGTTTGCCCATAGCCTGTACAGAGAGATACCATAAAACTATGGCACATAGGGATTCCCCTGTACTAAGCACAATTCAGCAGGAACAGCCCCCTAAGTTTGCCCATAGCCTGTACAGAGAGATACCATAAAACTATGGCACATAGGGATTCCCCTGTACTAAGCACAATTCAGCAGGAACAGCCCCCTAAGTTTGCCCATAGCCTGTACAGAGAGATACCATAAAACTATGGCACATAGGGATTCCCCTGTACTAAGCACAATTCAGCAGGAACAGCCCCCTAAGTTTGCCCATAGCCTGTACAGAGAGATACCATAAAACTATGGCACATAGGGATTCCCCTGTACTAAGCACAATTCAGCAGGAACAGCCCCCTACGTTTCCTTACCCCCGCACAGTAATCTCCACAAATTGTGACTCTCTGAAATTCCGGCCCATCGTATGGCACTGGGGCGGCCGGCGCTGGGCCCCGAAAGACTGGGGCTTCTGGTTCAATTGGGGAGACTGGCGATGCCACGGGAGACACTGTGGGGATCTTCCAGTCGTGACTGGGGATCTGCAGGGACATCGACTGGGATCGGATCATCTTAAAGCTTTTCTTCCTGAAATCCCACAATAAAGGAGGGTTTAGTAATAGACAATAATTTGGTATTTATATGGGGTAAAGCAGTGACGCCAAGTACAGAATATCACAATCTGAGAGCCACCAATCAGCAGCCAGCTTTCATGTAGCTAGTGCAGACATACGTATGAAAGCTGTTCAGTTATGGGTCCGCTTGCACCACTTTGATTGATAGAGACATTGGGGCTCATTTATCAACACTGGGCAGTAACCCATAGCAACCAACCAGTGATTTTGATTTCTGCAGGTAGAACAACAAATGCAGCAATTTGATTGGTTGCCATGGGTTACTGCCTACCAGCAAATTTGCCCAGTGTTAATAAATGACCCCCCAGAACTGCATACATACATACATAACATAAATAGCAAAAAGACAGGGCGGTACCTCGGCCAAAGCAGCTCTTCTCTCATGGTGGATAAATGATAGAGAGTGTAAAGGCCTAACATAACCGGGGGTGAGAGCGGCATAGAGATTGCCCGCCGCCGGCCGCAACGCACTGACAATGTCATCCCCACACAGAGAGGGGCGGGAGGCCCTGGGAATAATCCTATTAAATCAGATTAAGGTCCCTGTGTTTGTCTCCGCCTGTGACTGTGGAAGGTATTTAAGGTGTTCTGGCACCGAAAGGGTTAAATCGGCACTGGTCATGTGATGTCGGGCTCATTATAGGGATGCTCATTCACTAAGGAAGGTGCGGGGCCCATTGGCATCAGTTACCCCCCCCCCCCCCCAGCGACCAATCAGCAGTCAGCTTGGGACTAGTGAAGAGAATAGTAGGGCAGGGGGTGAAGGCAGAAATCTGATTGGTTGCCAGGGGGAACTGTGCCGCTGCTAATTTGCACTTTGGTTAATCAGTAATCCTGAAGAAGTGATAAAGGGCAAGTACAGACATAAATAGCCGGTGTCAATAGGAAAATGAGGGTTCAGGACTTTTTCTGCCGGATCCTTATTGGTGGAGCCAGTGCTTCTCTACCCGCCGCCCCTCACTGGCATCTGTGTGTCCTGCACCCATAAACACACTGTCCCCCCCCCCGGCGCTCCCTTATCCTGCGCTCACTCCATCCTGACACTTCCTTTCAGCACCTCTAATTTTGGCCTCAGTGATTCTCCCTTACGGTATCTGAGCTCCGGCACCACATGAACTGACTGTCAACAAAATTCCCAGATCCCTCGTGTCTCTCGTTACTTTGTGTTACACGGAGAGAAACTGTCATCCTTGTCCTGAATTTACTGCTCCTGTTTCACTTTTACTGATCAGTAGGATTGATGTCACAATTGTAACTGTCAGATTGTGGCGTCACTCACTGTTATTGTTACCCCAATGTTTCTATATATCTGTAACCTTGTTATGGGCTAAGGGGGCCCAGCCTGAAGGCCAGTTAGGGGGGGATTTGGAGTGAGTGCTTATTTGTGCCCTGGGTACCCCTGGAACTATAGCGGGGTGACTGTTACCCCAATGTTTCTATATATCTGTAACCTTGTTATGGGCTAAGGGGGCCCAGCCTGAAGGCCAGTTAGGGGGGGATTTGGAGTGAGTGCTTATTTGTGCCCTGGGTACCCCTGGAACTATAGCAGGGTGACTGTTACCCCAATGTTTCTATATATCTGTAACCTTGTTATGGGCTAAGGGGGCCCAGCCTGAAGGCCAGTTAGGGGGGGATTTGGGGTGAGTGCTTATTTGTGCCCTGGTTACCCCTGGAACTATAGTGGGGTGACTGTTACCCCAATGTTTCTATATATCTGTAACCTTGTTATGGGCTAAGGGGGCCCAGCCTGAAGGCCAGTTAGGGGGGGGGATTTGGGGTGAGTGCTTATTTGTGCCCTGGGTACCCCTGGAACTATAGCAGGGTGACTGTTACCCCAATGTTTCTATATATCTGTAACCTTGTTATGGGCTAAGGGGGCCCAGCCTGAAGGCCAGTTAGGGGGGGATTTGGAGTGAGTGCTTATTTGTGCCCTGGGTACCCCTGGAACTATAGCAGGGTGACTGTTACCCCAATGTTTCTATATATCTGTAACCTTGTTATGGGCTAAGGGGGCCCAGCCTGAAGGCCAGTTAGGGGGGGATTTGGGGTGAGTGCTTATTTGTGCCCTGGGTACCCCTGGAACTATAGCGGGGTGACTGTTACCCCAATGTTTCTATATATCTGTAACCTTGTTATGGGCTAAGGGGGCCCAGCCTGAAGGCCAGTTAGGGGGGGATTTGGGGTGAGTGCTTATTTGTGCCCTGGGTACCCCTGGAACTATAGCAGGGTGACTGTTACCCCAATGTTTCTATATATCTGTAACCTTGTTATGGGCTAAGGGGGCCCAGCCACAGAAGAGGCTGAGAGTGAGCTGCAAAGTTAAAAAAATACTTAAGGAAACTACTTCCCCTTTGATGTGGAACGGAGCTATTTGCTGCATTTGCAATTCACTGTTCCCCCATAAATAGAATTTATACCATTTCCTGTGACGTCGCTATTGGGACCTGTGTTTGTGCCTAAATGCCACTTGCCGTAACGCTATGCAACTTGCTGTTTCAGTGGTTTCAGGGCCTCGCGTCCTATTCTCGGAGCCTGTTCCCACTCATTCTCAAGCGTGAAAAGAAACAGGGCAGGGGCATAAATAATATTATTATAAACACACAGCGAGGGCTTTGGGAATGAATGGCATGTACCAAGTTACTGGGGGGGGGGACATATTTATACAGTTGTGTGTTATTTTTCCTTTTGTATAAGTCAATGTGCCGAGGATACATAGACACATTAATTGTCATAAGTACAGGCTGGTACCACGAGAATTAATGTAGTTGCTAGGGACAAACGTGACAAATCCGTAACTAGCGTTGGACACAAGCCCAGAACCAAGGCCGCCAAGGACCAAAAAGGCACAATTTTATATATTCTATGCTGAAAGCCTTGCCAGTCACGGGGCATCAGATAATTGGCAATTGTGTCTTATATGGCTCTGCCAGAATATATAATATCCCTGCCATAAAGCAAGGAGCAACTGCTGCTCTGTGGCCTTAAGTGAAGCCAAGTGCGTTTCAGCACAAAGATGGATTATGACTTTTTCAGAGGTAACTAACCTTCCCCCTTATATCATATTACACATTACACACAGGTATTTGGGAGATGGAATGCGGCTGGATAGCCCCAGGGCAATGAGCCATGGCGGCAAGCACAAACCTTTTAACAGTCTCCGCCGACTTCTGCTCCGCGAGTTCCTTCTCCAGCTCCCGTTCCTTGGCCTCCTTCTGCCCAATGGGACAGTCCTCGGGGACAGTGAATAAAGAGAAGGCATCTTTGCTGTCCTCTTCTCTGAGAACTTTGGCGAATACTTTCTCGGCCAAAAGCCGCACTTGTTCGTCCACCTCATTGATACTCAGGCGTGGGAAATGGCGAGGCATCTCGGCTGCAGAGAATATATGTGTGTGAGATACAGATCATTATCCCCAAGGTTTGGGGGTGCAGGAGTATAGGGGGGCCAGTGGGGTCCCTGACTGATGTACAATATATGTGTGAGATACAGATCATTATCCCCAAGGTTTGGGGGTGCAGGAGTATAGGGGGGCCAGTGGGGTCCCTGACTGATGTACAATATATGTGTGAGATACAGATCATTATCCCCAAGGTTTGGGGGTGCAGGAGTATAGGGGGGCCAGTGGGGTCCCTGACTGATGTACAATATATGTGTGAGATACAGATCATTATCCCCAAGGTTTGGGGGTGCAGGAGTATAGGGGGGCCAGTGGGGTCCCTGACTGATGTACAATATATGTGTGAGATACAGATCATTATCCCCAAGGTTTGGGGGTGCAGGAGTATAGGGGGGCCAGTGGGGTCCCTGACTGATGTACAATATCAATATATGTGTGAGATACAGATCATTATCCCCAAGGTTTGGGGGTGCAGGAGTATAGGGGGGCCAGTAGGGTCCCTGACTGATGTACAATATCAATATATGTGTGAGATACAGATCCTTATCCCCAAGGTTTGGGGGTGCAGGTAGAATCAATATCTGTGTGACAAACAGTTACTGACTAACTTCTCTAGCTTCATGGCTGTGGGACAAGCCTTATTGGTCCTCCAAGCATCTCTATGGTATGTACTTCCTGTGACCATTTGTGACAGACTTCTCTCTTCCTGTAGTGGGCTCTATGTTACTGTGATATAAAATTGAAGTAAATTCTCAATGTCTGTAAGAAATAAACACCTTATAACAGGGAGGGGCACCTACCGGCCCCCAGATACACCCCCAGGTGCCCCCTGGCAGCTTCATACTGGATATCACTTCCCTAAATAAAAGGCCAATAGACCTTCCCCTACATACTGGCCATCACTAACGTTAGGGGAGACTTTTATATCGCTGTAGAATTGGCTTCTTGACCTAATACTAAACAGCAGGGGGACATAACACAGAGTTGCACCAGACTGAAGGGAAGTAGCTCCGCCCCTTCCTGTCCCAGGGAATATTCAGTTAACCCTCTCTTTGGGATCTGGGATCTAAATGAATACAATAAGTATTTACTTACACACAAATATTACATTTCCTTGGAAACTTTATCCAGAGGCTGTTACCTCGGGGAGAGAAGCTGGGATTTCCCAGAAAGTTGTTTCCTCCTTCCCAGAGTTGGGTCATTAGCATATAATTAGCATATAATTAACATGTAATTAGCATGTAATTAGAAGAACGTGAGACTGCAGCAATGTGAATTCACTGGGTATGAGGGAAGAGCAGCTCCCGGCTAATAGCTAATTAATTAATTACATATATATATAGCCTACTGTCTAAGGGAAACACTATGGCACCCCCTACCCATATGTATAAATACAAATATACAGAGAAGGAATGTTCTGGGCACACAATAAGCTGTACCCCCATACTGTACTGTCTAAGGGAAACACTATGGCACCTCCTACCCATATGTATAAATACAAATATACAGAGAAGGAATGTTCTGGGCACACAATAAGCTGTACCCCCATACTGTACTGTCTAAGGGAAACACTATGGCACCCCCTACCCATATGTATAAATACAAATATACAGAGAGGGAATGTTCTGGGCACACAATAAGCTGTACCCCCATACTGTACTGTCTAAGGGAAACACTATGGCACCCCCTACCCATATGTATAAATACAAATATACAGAGAAGGAATGTTCTGGGCACACAATAAGCTGTACCCCCATACTGTACTGTCTAAGGGAAACACTATGGCACCCCCTACCCATATGTATAAATACAAATATACAGAGAAGGAATGTTCTGGGCACACAATAAGCTGTACCCCCATACTGTACTGTCTAAGGGAAACACTATGGCACCCCCTACCCATATGTATAAATACAAATATACAGAGAAGGAATGTTCTGGGCACACAATAAGCTGTACCCCCATACTGTACTGTCTAAGGGAAACACTATGGCACCCCCTACCCATATGTATAAATACAAATATACAGAGAAGGAATGTTCTGGGCACACAATAAGCTGTACCCCCATACTGTACTGTCTAAGGGAAACACTATGGCACCTCCTACCCATATGTATAAATACAAATATACAGAGAGGGAATGTTCTGGGCACACAATAAGCTGTACCCCCATACTGTACTGTCTAAGGGAAACACTATGGCACCCCCTACCCATATGTATAAATACAAATATACAGAGAAGGAATGTTCTGGGCACACAATAAGCTGTACCCCCATACTGTACTGTCTAAGGGAAACACTATGGCACCCCCTACCCATATGTATAAATACAAATATACAGAGAAGGAATGTTCTGGGCACACAATAAGCTGTACCCCCATACTGTACTGTCTAAGGGAAACACTATGGCACCTCCTACCCATATGTATAAATACAAATATACAGAGAAGGAATGTTCTGGGCACACAATAAGCTGTACCCCCATACTGTACTGTCTAAGGGAAACACTATGGCACCCCCTACCCATATGTATAAATACAAATATACAGAGAAGGAATGTTCTGGGCACACAATAAGCTGTACCCCCATACTGTACTGTCTAAGGGAAACACTATGGCACCTCCTACCCATATGTATAAATACAAATATACAGAGAAGGAATGTTCTGGGCACACAATAAGCTGTACCCCCATACTGTACTGTAAGATATTTCACCCCAAAGTTTGACATGGCAGAATGTTTAAATAAATGAAACCCCAATACACAATAACAATATAAATACACACACTCAATGTCTATAGGAGTAAATATATAATAATAATAATAATAATAATTATAAGGGAGCACAAGGGTTAACACACCACTTCCTCATTTCTCAGTTAACCCACTCATTGCCGGCAGCAGTGCGACTGTATGTGGGATACACTTCTATACAATTATGTACAATAATAAGCTGTAAAGCTTTGCCCCGTGCGATGCTGATATTGAATCTATTGCCCCGGGGGGAGGTATTTCTCGCTCAGAGGAGCCGAGAGGGCTCCAGTTACAGCCGAATACAGGAATTTGCCCTGTTTTGGAAATATTTTCTGCCCCCACACAGTCCCTATCCCCCCCCCTGTGGGTAGGGGGCGCCCTTACCTAGAGCCGCTGGGAGTGCCATGGCTTCGGCTTGCCGGGGGCACCAGTATGTTCCAGTAGGTACCCAGTCCTGTCTGTGCTGCTCTCTCACCTTCCCCAGTTCTGCTCTGTCCCTGGGCTGAGCTCACACCTTATAGGGGACAAGTCATGCAATGTGAATGGCAAGAAGCGGCCCAGGCGCCCGAGTGGGAGGTACGGCTACGGCTACTGCGGCTGATTCACAACTTGTGCATCTCAGGAAGGGAAGTATTTATAGAGCAGATTAGCGCCCGCTGCGCTCCCTGCCTCAGCGGCTACTGTGCTGCCTGCTCTGTGTCGCCTGTAGGGTCACCATGGCCAAACTGCCCATTGTAATTATTATATATTGTACAAATGGTGGGGGGGGGGGGTCACATGGCCAAACAGGCAAGTACATTGTGTAGTTGGGGGTCAAATAAACAATAGTATATAGATGGGGGTCATATACACAAAAACACTGTATAGATGGGGTCAAGTGGCCGACCAGGCTAGTGCATTGTGCAGAAGGAGTGGGGGGGTTACATGGCCAAACAGCAAAAACACTGTACAGATGGGATCAAGTGGCCAAACAGGCAAAAACACTGTATAGATGGGGTCAAGTGGCCAAACAGGCAAAAACACTGTACAGATGGGGTCAAGTGGCCGACCAGGCTAGTGCATTGTGCAGAAGGAGTGCGGGGGGTTACATGGCCAAACAGCAAAAACACTGTACAGATGGGATCAAGTGGCCAAACAGGCAAAAACACTGTATAGATGGGGTCAAGTGGCCAAACAGGCAAAAACACTGTACAGATGGGGTCAAGTGGCCGACCAGGCTAGTGCATTGTGCAGAAGGAGGGTGGGGGGGTTACATGGCCGATAAGGCAAAAACACTGTACAGATGAGGTCAAGTGGCCAAACAGGCAAAAACGCTGTACAGATGGGGTCAAGTGGCCAAACAGGCAAAAACATTGTACAGATGGGGGATTAAGTGGCCAAATGGGCAAATGTATCGTTTAGATGGGGGTCAAGTAAAAGCACTTTCACATGGCAAAAAAAAAAAGTGCATTGGGCAGATGGAGGGGGGGGGGGGGGGTCAAGTGGCCAAACAGACATGAGCATTGTGCCAGCTCTATATAAATGGTCTGTCTGGGCACCGGGCGTTGTCTATAAGAGACGTTAGTGGCCCCCCATATTCCCTCGGCTGTAGCAGTGATGGACTACAACTCCCAGCATCCTGTGCCAGACAGTGTGGAAATACATTTTTTCTCTCTACCCAGAGCGTCACCGGACTAGTCCATTTGGCCACTGCAGCCTATTCCATAAGCACCAGCTTTGGGAGAGGGGAGTCAGTTGCAGTTCAACAATATCGTTACCACCCTTCTCTTTGGGGCGGTGGGGTGCCCCTTAAAGTGATTGGAACTCAGTGTTGTTCCTGTGATCGGGGGGTATAATGACAGAATAAGGGTGCTGGGGAGGGGCCCCCAGAGTACAGAGCACCCAGTGGGTGCAGAAAATATTAACTCATTTCAGCAAATTGGTGATTATTTCTGTATTTTGTTCTATTGTTCTCATTGGAGTTCTAATGACCTTGATAGGGACACGGGGACGCCTCCGGGTATAGGGACCCCCAGGGTGCTCGGCCAATGCCCAATCATCGGGCAACCCCCTGCACCCTCTGTACCCCCCCAAGTGTAGGCTCCCGGGAGTTACCTTGGCGCTGGAACAGGACGGTGCTGAGATTCCTGTCGGGTCAAGCACAGAAGGTTCTGCAGTAAATCTGTGTCCCCTGCTGGGGGTGTCAGTTACCTGCGGCCCCCGGTCTGATACGTACAGGAGATTTCTCTCAGTCTCAGGTTTCAGAGCTTCTGCTGGAACAACTTGGCACTCCCTGCACCTTGCCAGCCCCGGCCCACAACAACACAGCCCCTTGGCACGCCGTCAAACATCAGCCAAATAGGGCCGGTTTGGTCCGACTCATGAACACAGGGACCATATATCTCTGCGCTGCTGCTGGGAGAATAATAGCAACACTCACCCAATGGAACATTCACATTCCCCCCTGTATATGGGGACAGGGCTGCCATTAGTGGGGTACAGGGGCCCCAAGAAAAGTATAATATGTGGGCCACAAAAGGGACAGGTCTTGTGGGTGGGGCTTTGGCATAATAGGGTAGATCAGGGGCATAGTTCTGCCCTTATTTAATTTAGTTGGGGTCCTATTGTACTTGTTGGCATGGCCCTCTGACCAATGGGCTAATAATAAGGGCCCCCCTGAAGGAGTGGGGGTTATGTAGCAAGACCCGTGCACTTATTTGTCTACCTGCAGCTGTCTGGAAAAGCCGCTCACTGATTGGTTGCTACGGGTTACTGCCCATAAATGACTACTACTTAGTAGTATGGGGCCCTGCTGAAATTCCAACATATGCGCAAAACAGATGAATGTTCCCGTGGTTTGTTGGCTAATTAATCGACTGAACTACATTTCCCAGCAGCCCCTGCAAGCTCGCATTTGTATTTCATTGGCATTTCTCCTTCCTGCTGAGGCTGAAATACGTCCCACGCCCCAAGGGCCACTGGGAATTTGTGTACTGCATGGCTATAATTAGCAACAAAGGGCAAATAACCAATTATTGATTTAGAAAACAAAAGAAGTCGAGCAAGGGTAAGTTAAACATAGGCCTCTGTGTCAGGGATACTCGGTTCTACAGTTACTGCCCTGGAAACCTGAGCTCTTTGTGTGATTTTGGCCACTAGGGGGAGAAGTTTGTGGGAGTAAAATCGCTACAGGGCAGTCGGTATGGCAGCTCCCAGACCAGTAGATACCGGCATTACGGGTTCTCATCGTTGCATAATAATTCATCATACACTAAATGTTTGTGATTAATATTACATAGTGTTTCACCAACCGCAACGTTGCATAATAATTAAAGGGGAAGTTAACACTATGTGCAATTATCTAGATAATTCTGCAAAATGGTCTTTTGCAATGACCCCCACCCCCCCAGAATTCACCATAGAAACCAAGTGCTGCTGCTGCTGGGGGGGTTTAATTGGACCAGGATTTTATATAGCCGGAACCGGCCCCCCCGGCAGACAGCACTTAAGTGTTGGATGCCACTTACTTTCTCCCATTCAGCCAATCGATCCCACAATAAACTAATGGATGGGGATGAGATAAAGCTGCTAAATTATGGATAGGGATCGGGCAGAGCTACTTACCGAGGCCCCAGGCGCCCGGTGCCAGTCGGTTGTGTCTGATCCGCAGCGTTTCTACCCCCCCCCCCCCCAAACCCAACTTCTTCTCTTCCTGCAGTCACAGCTTCTACATTTATGGTTACACTTGTGGTCTGTTTAGCAAGTGAAATTAAAGGGGAACTACACCCAAAACTGCTGCATTTTCTTTCATTATGCACAAAAAAAACAGTTGCAGTTGCTCTTTCTTTACCCGGACCATTCTCCTAATGAAGCCCAAGGCCCAGAGAGGCCAAGATGGCCAAGGAACTGATCCGAATGCTGTATGGCTCATAGTCACAGGACTCAGGGCCTGATTTACCACCCCCGACACCCGTATCTAGGGCCACAGTTTTTTTTAATATGTTTTATTTCTAAGGATTCAGAGTAATAGACACTTACGGGTCGGCACAAACGTCCGGAGGGGGGGATTATGTGTGGCCCGTGGGCGCACAAGACTGGAGACCCTCTTGGGGGACGATGGAAGTCTGTGCTCTTTAAAGTACAATGTAGAGAGTGATATTCTGAGACAATTTGCAATTGGTCTTCCTTTTTTATTATTTGTAGTTTGTTAGTTATTTCACTTTTTGTTCAGCAGCTCTCCAGTTTGGAGTTTCAGCGGCTGTTTGGTTGCTAGGGTCCAATTTACTTTAGTAACCAGGGAGCGGTTTGGATGAGAGACTGGTATATGAATAGGAGAGGGGCTGAATAAAAAAGAAAGTTATTAAAAGTAACAATAACAATAAAACTGGAGCCTCACAGAGCAATAGGGTTTGGCTGCCGGGGTCAGTGACCCCCATTTGAAAGCTGCAAAGAGGCAGAAGAAGAAAATGATAACAAATAAAAAATGAAGACCAATTGAAAAGTTGCTTAGAATAGGTAATTCTATAACATACTAAACATTAACGTAATGGTAAACCATTCAGAAAAGGGACCCCCTAGCCTTGTAGCGACCCTTAGCCCTGTGGGCCTTTAGGCTGGGGGGGGGGTCAGGGAAAAAGGGGGTCTTCCCTAGTCTTCAGTCAAAGGAGGCCCGAAGATTCTGCTGCTTTTGGCCAGCTGGTCAGGGTACCCAGTAATTTGTTTTTTTGAAGCACACTCAAAAAAGGACAGTTTTTTTTGGGGGGGGGGGGGGTTGGAATGGAATCCTTTGCTCCCTTCCTCATCATCTTCCAGTAAACCCATGGTTGCTAGGTGCAGTTTGCCTAGCAACATAAGAGCAGTTTCCATGCACAACATTATTGAGACTTCAAATGGAGTTTCTGAATTATTTTACTCACTGTTGTACGTGGGAACTGCTCTTAGGTTGCTAGGCAAACTGCCCCTAGCAACCATGGGTTTATTGGAAGATGACGAGGATTCCATTCCTTTCCTCATCCATCAGGAGCTGCGAGTCCCTCCCCAGGGAACTGGAACTGCGAGTTCAGAACCAACTGCTCCCGGATCAGTAATTACCTTTATTATTCATTATTCAAACCTCCATTCGCACTGATGTAATTAACGTTAATGTAAGAGCGGCTTATAGGTGGGTGTGGAGTTCACCAGCAAATGGGAAAGTGAAAGCAGCTAATACATTGGCCTATAGCCAAGCTGTATTCATAGACTGATCTGACTGTCCCAGCCCAGGGGTTCAGCCTTGAAGATGGGGGGCAACTGGGGCATCTTTGGGGGCACAGATTTCCCCTGCTAAAGGGCTGTGGGGCCTTGGGTTGCTACAATAGACCAAACCAAAGGTGTACCATTTGCCTCATTCTTTGTTGAGGGTTAGTTCCCCTTTAAGCCTGAGCCTGGCGTGTTATGATCCCAACTCCCCCCCCGGCCGTTCTGCCCCATATCGCTCACACAGATTGGGGGGCAGGATATCACGCCAGTCAGACACGCGGGCACAGATCCTGCCATGATAAACTCTCGGCTTGAGCATTAATAGAAATCAGAGAGATCTTGTTGTTTCCGTAGATACAATAGACTTATTTGACCTTTCCAAAATGGCTGCCACAAAACAAGATGGCTTCCTTCTCTGTAAGTGCTGATCTCCTGACTTTAGCTTCAAAGCCTGAGGGCAAAGTTATTGGCAATGTCTATCAGCGCATTCCCAACCCAAATTCCCACGATGCACTAGGCTTGCTATTATTACTCGGACTCTCTGGAATGCTGCCTTCAGAGAATGCTGATAAATATATCTGGGCCCCTTCCATGGAGCCCTCATAGCCCAATATATATGTATATGGAAAAATCTCATTGTCCCATAGACTTTCAGAACTGTCCAAATGACCTACAAACAGGGCCTGCATTCTACATACTGGTACAGAGGTCCAATCAGAAGGGGGAGAGGGAAGGGGTGGGATCTTATGAATCAAGGCACCATAGGTGGAGAGTGATCTGTGTGTTCTACTCCTTTATGGAATCGCAGTGTCAGTTCTATGTATAATACCCCAGAACCCACAGCAGGATAAATACAGTGCCAATTCCATGTATAATACCCCAGAACCCCCAGCAGGATAAATACAGTGCCAATTCCATGTATAATACCCCAGAACCCACAGCAGGATAAATACAGTGCCAATTCCATGTATAATACCCCAGAACACACAGCAGGATAAATACAGTGCCAATTCCATGTATAATACCCCAGAACCCACAGCAGGATAAATACAGTGCCAATTCCATGTATAATACCCCAGAACCCACAGCAGGATAAATACAGTGCCAATTCCATGTATAATACCCCAGAACCCACAGCGGGATAAATACAGTGCCAATTCCATGTATAATACCCCAGAACCCACAGCGGGATAAATACAGTGCCAATTCCATGTATAATACCCCAGAACCCACAGCAGGATAAATACAGTGCCAATTCCATGTATAATACCCCAGAACCCACAGCAGATAAATACAGCGCCAATTCCATTTATAATACCCCAGAACCCACAGCGGGATAAATACTGTGCCAATTCCATGTATAATACCCCAGCGGGATAAATACAGTGCCAATTCCATGTATAATACCCCAGAACCCACAGTGGGATAAATACAGTGCCAATTCCATTTATAATACCCCAGAACCCACAGGGGATAAATACAGTGCCAGTTCCATGTATAATACCCCAGAACCCACAGCAGATAAATACAGTGCCAATTCCATGTATAATACCCCAGAACCCACAGCGGGATAAATACAGTGCCAATTCCATGTATAATACCCCAGAACCCACAGCAGGATAAATACAGTGCCAATTCCATGTATAATACCCCAGAACCCACAGCAGGATAAATACAGTGCCAATTCCATGTATAATACCCCAGAACCCACAGCAGGATAAATACAGTGCCAATTCCATGTATAATACCCCAGAACCCACAGCAGGATAAATACAGTGCCAATTCCATGTATAATACCCCAGAACCCACAGCAGGATAAATACAGCGCCAATTCCATGTATAATACCCCAGGACACACAGCAGGATAAATACAGTGCCAATTCCATGTATAATACCCCAGAACCCACAGCAGGATAAATACAGCGCCAATTCCATGTATAATACCCCAGGACACACAGCAGGATAAATACAGTGCCAATTCCATGTATAATACCCCAGAACCCACAGCAGGATAAATACAGTGCCAATTCCATGTATAATACCCCAGAATCCACAGCAGGATAAATACAGCGCCAATTCCATGTATAATACCCCAGGACACACAGCAGGATAAATACTGTGCCAATTCCATGTATAATATCCCAGAACCCACAGCAGGATAAATACAGTGCCAATTCCATGTATAATACCCCAGAACACACAGCAGGATAAATACAGTGCCAATTCCATGTATAATACCCCAGAACACACAGCAGGATAAATACAGTGCCAATTCCATGTATAATACCCCAGAACCCACAGCAGGATAAATACAGTGCCAATTCCATGTATAATACCCCAGAACCCACAGCAGGATAAATACAGTGCCAATTCCATGTATAATACCCCAGAACCCACAGCAGATAAATACAGCGCCAATTCCATTTATAATACCCCAGAACCCACAGCGGGATAAATACTGTGCCAATTCCATGTATAATACCCCAGCGGGATAAATACAGTGCCAATTCCATGTATAATACCCCAGAACCCACAGTGGGATAAATACAGTGCCAATTCCATTTATAATACCCCAGAACCCACAGTGGGATAAATACAGTGCCAGTTCCATGTATAATACCCCAGAACCCACAGCAGATAAATACAGTGCCAATTCCATGTATAATACCCCAGAACCCACAGCGGGATAAATACAGTGCCAATTCCATGTATAATACCCCAGAACCCACAGCAGGATAAATACAGTGCCAATTCCATGTATAATACCCCAGAACCCACAGCAGGATAAATACAGTGCCAATTCCATGTATAATACCCCAGAACCCACAGCAGGATAAATACAGTGCCAATTCCATGTATAATACCCCAGAACCCACAGCAGGATAAATACAGTGCCAATTCCATGTATAATACCCCAGAACCCACAGCGGGATAAATACAGTGCCAATTCCATGTATAATACCCCAGAACCCACAGCAGGATAAATACAGTGCCAATTCCATGTATAATACCCCAGAACCCACAGCAGGATAAATACAGTGCCAATTCCATGTATAATACCCCAGAACCCACAGCGGGATAAATACAGTGCCAATTCCATGTATAATACCCCAGAACCCACAGCGGGATAAATACAGTGCCAATTCCATGTATAATACCCCAGAACCCACAGCGGGATAAATACAGTGCCAGTTCCATGTATAATACCCCAGAACCCACAGCGGGATAAATACAGTGCCAATTCCATATATAATACCCCAGAACCCCAGAACCCAGCCAGTACCAGCTCCTTACATACAGTGTAACCCTATCTCCAGCTGAGTGGGCCGGGGGGTTGGTTCTGCCCACGTGGCACCCAGTACCAAGTCTCTGGGCTGAAGGATGGGGTTAATGTTAACGTGAGACCCGATCCCCGCAGCCTTGGCCTGGAAGGGACCCGATGACTTTGCATGATGTCTCCGTGTTGTTATTGACATTGGGAAATAGTTGGGTCGGTGCCAGCAGGGAGCAGACGGGGGTCGGGGGGGGTTAAGAGGTTCAGGGGGGGATTCATTACACGCGGCCGAGTCTTCACCTCACACTAAACATCAGGCTGTTGCTTCATCACACTTCAGGCCTGGCATTTTGTTTTCAGAACCGGAGCCCCTGCCATGGTAATATAAGCAGCGTTGCAATTGGTCTTCTTTTGGGGGGAGGTTTAATATATTTTCCTTTTATTCTGTCTGTCTCTAAAGATATATATTTATCTCTTTATATATACTCGAGTATAAGCCAAATTTTTGAGCACCAAAAATGTGCTGTAAAAGTCAACCTCGGCTTATACTCGCATATATACGGTGAAGATGGAACTCGCTGCGCATCCCCATGCGTTCGCTGCTCGCACCCCCCCGTGAGTCTGGCACTATATTAGAATATATATGGTAGAAGGAACCTGCTGCCATGTGCGCATGCGTTCGCTCAATGCACGCTGAAGACGTCCATGCGCGCTCGCACGCCTGCGCACGGACGCATGCTAGGAGGGGTAGAACAAGCACAGGGGTGTGGAACAAGCACAGGGGGGAGAAGAAGCACGGCGGAGGGAGGAGAAGCACGGGGGGGGGGAGAAGAAGCACGGGGGAGGGAGAAGAAGCACGGGGGGGAAGAAGAAGCACGGGGGGGGAAAAAAGCACGTGGGGTAGAAGAAGCACGGGAGAGGAAGGAGAAGCACGGGGGGGAGAAGAAGCACGGGGGGGGAGAACAAGCACGGGGGGGGGGAGAAGCACAGGGGAGGGAGGAGAAGCAAGGTAGGAACTTACGTCCACGGGGGGGGGTTGGTATGCTATAATATTGGCCATTTCAGTATCTGGTTATATGCATTTAGCTTGTACTCACTATACCTTGTCGATTATTTACAGGGTTTGCACAGAAAGTTTTATATGTAGCATATATACGTGCGCCCACGGGGCGGGGGGGGGGCAGTGAGTTGCATGCAAGGCTGCACGTAAAAATAAAATGCTTTCTGTATGTACACAGTACACGCAGTGATAAATTGCTGCATCTAATGTCACGTGCCCTGGCGCACACACGGGATCGCACAGTAGCGGCTGCATTTCCCACCCTAGGCTTATACTCGAGTCAATATGTTTTTCCAGTTTTCTTAGGTAACATTAGGTACCTCGGCTTATACTCGGATGGGCTTATACTCGAGTATATACGGTATATATATGTACAGTGTATTGCTGGCAGCCCCTCTAATGGCTGAGGTGTAAGTTCCAAGCAGTTATCGCCTGTGTTTTACTCACAGCAGGGTTTAATACAAAACAAGGCCCATTTCAATGCACAAATGCAGCTTTTCAAACCAGAACAGACTGGTCGACCAGTAACCTTTACATACAGGAAACCTGCCTCTGTAAAGGGCAAGTTAACGCAGAATAGTTATTTAACACATTCCTTTAGCTTTACTACTCGGTTCTGTCAGGTGTAGCTGCTCATTTCCCGGCTCCGCCTTCCTGGACTGACACCTCACACAGCCCCTCCCCTTTTCCACGGGGGATCATTCATCATTCCCAACGCTACTGGCTTATTTTCCACATTTGTGCTGTCTCATTGAGAATTCTGGGAGATTTATACCTTCCCTTTAGAGTTAGATATTAAATGATGGCATTAAAGGGGTAGTTCACAATAGTTAGACGATTTGCAGTTGGTCTCAGTTTTCTATTATTTCAAGTTTTTTTAATTATTTCAATTTTTGTTCAGCAGCTCTCCAGTTTGGAGTTTCAGCCGCTATCTGGTTGCTAGGGTCCAAATTACCTTAGTAACCAGGGAGTGGTTTGAATGTGAGGCTGATATATGAATAGAGGAGGGGCTGAATAGAAAGATAAGGAATACAAAGTAACAATAACAATAAAACTGGAGCCTCACAGAGCAATAGGGTTTGGCTGCCGGGGTCAGTGACCCCCATTTGAAAGAAGGCAAATAATTCAGAAACCATAACAAATAAATAATGAAGACCAATTGAAAAGATGCTTAAAACTGGCCATTGTATGACATATTAAAAGTTAACTTAAAAATGAACCCCCCCCGCTTTAAGGCTCCGAGATCCAATAGCAAGTCGATACATGAAAGGCTTTGTGCGGGGGCCAGTCTGGGCAGAGACTCCCCGCAGCCCCTGGCGCTACACATACCACAAACTCCCGGCAATGTAAAGAAAGGCTCGGCCATCTTTGTACGACGCTCTCGCTCATCCAGAACGACTGAATTTTTCTTTAATGCTCAAGTACCAAAATAGCATTTCTACTATACATGTAAATATAAAGGAAGGGCTTGAAGGGATAGTTCCCCTTTAATTTAACCTTTAATATGATGTAGAAATGGATATTTTTAGACAATTTGCAATTGGTCTTCAGTATCTATTTTTTATGGGCTTTTTTTGTTACTTAGATTTTTGTTCAGCCGCTCTCCATTTTGGTATTTCAGCAGCTGTCGAGTTGCTAAGGTCTTATTTCCCCTAGCAACCAGGCAATGGTTTTGGCAAGAGTCATGAATAAGAACAAGAGAGGCCTGAATAGAAAGATAAGGAATATATACCAGTCTCTCATTCAAGCTACTCCCTGGTTGCTAAGATAATTTGGATCCTAGCAACCAGATAGCTGTTATAACTCCCAACTGAATAATTAAAAAAAACTACAAATAATAAAAAATTAAGACCAACTGCAAACTGTCTCCCCTTATATTCACATTGTTACTCCAGTCCTACTTTGTGCAACAGTTTGGGGGGGCCCTTTCCTGTTTCAGCACAATAATGCCCCCCCCCCCCCCCCCCCCATGCACAGAGCCAGGTCCTACAGAATGGGTTTGCTGAGATGGGAAGAACCTGACTGAGCCCTGACCCCCAACCCAACTGACCCCCTGTGGGATGGAACCCCGACTGTGAGCCTGATCCCCAACATCACTGCCCAACCTCACTAATGCCCTTGTGGCTGAATGGGAGCAACTCCCAGCAACACTGTCCCAACATCTAGTGGGAACCTTCCCAGAAGGGTAGGGGCAGTTATAGCAGGTAGGGTTGGGCAACCCAACTGAACCCCTGTGGGATGGAACCTCAACTGTGAGCCTGATCCCCAACATCACTGCCCAACCTCACTAATGCCCTTGTGGCTGAATGGGAGCAACTCCCAGCAACACTGTCCCAACATCTAGTGGGAACCTTCCCAGAAGGGCAGGGGCAGTTATAGCAGGTAGGGTTGGGCAACCCAACTGAACCCCTGTGGGATGGAACCCCGACTGTGAGCCTGATCCCCAACATCACTGCCCAACCTCACTAATGCCCTTGTGGCTGAATGGGAGCAACTCCCAGCAACACTGTCCCAACATCTAGTGGGAACCTTCCCAGAAGGGTAGGGGCAGTTATAGCAGGTAGGGTTGGGCAACCCAACTGACCCCCTGTGGGATGGAACCCCGACTGTGAGCCTGATCCCCAACATCACTGCCCAACCTCACTAATGCCCTTGTGGCTGAATGGGAGCAACTCCCAGCAACACTGTCCCAACATCTAGTGGGAACCTTCCCAGAAGGGTAGGGGCAGTTATAGCAGGTAGGGTTGGGCAACCCAACTGAACCCCTGTGGGATGGAACCCCGACTGTGAGCCTGATCCCCAACATCAGAGTCAGAACAGACAGTGCAGAAAGTGACTGGCAAATACTTTCAGTAGGAAATGTTATATTTGGGTTTATATCCCTTTTAACCTTTCCAGACACACAGTGAAAATCATGAAAATTGCCATGGAAGTTTCCCTGTGTATTCTGTCTCAGCAGCGCCCCCTGTCTGTATACCCCCCCCCCCGGGGGCAAATAAACTCAACTTGCACCTGAAAATCTGACGGATGTTTTTCTGTGTCAACATTAATTCAAAATCTAATTATCAGTTAAAATAAAACTTTGCCGGAGGAACTTGGAATCGTCTGAGCGCAATCACGTTCCTCCTGATTCAATAAACACACGCGGCGTCGCCGTAACTGGTTTTACTGGTCGGACTGGTTGGTCACAGCACTGAGCTCATAACAGTATCATGGGCTGCACCGTGACTGGGAATATCCAGCAGCTCAGTGATACGGGGAGGGATTCCTAGGAAGGAGCCAGAATCCTGTTTTGTAAGCAGCAGTCCTGCCCTGCTTTATGGCTGAGATTCTAGCTATCTGTATAACAGAGCATTCTGTCACAGTGGCACAGATCCTATCTGATCCCCCCATTGTAAGCAGCAGTCCTGCCCTGCTTTATGGCTGAGATTCTAGCTATCTGTATAACAGAGCATTCTGTCACAGTGGCACAGATCCTATCTGATCCCCCCATTGTAAGCAGCAGTCCTGCCCTGCTTTATGGCTGAGATTCTAGCTATCTGTATAACAGAGCATTCTGTCACAGTGGCACAGATCCTATCTGATCCCCCCCATTGTAAGCAGCAGTCCTGCCCTGCTTTATGGCTGAGATTCTAGCTATCTGTATAACAGAGCATTCTGTCACAGTGGCACAGATCCTATCTGATCC
This sequence comes from Xenopus tropicalis, assembly GCF_000004195.4. NCBI lineage: Eukaryota > Metazoa > Chordata > Amphibia > Anura > Pipidae > Xenopus > Xenopus tropicalis. Next base: position 5,550,907 of record NC_030680.2, on the reverse strand, counting down.
CCCCCATTGTAAGCAGCAGTCCTGCCCTGCTTTATGGCTGAGATTCTAGCTATCTGTATAACAGAGCATTCTGTCACAGTGGCACAGATCCTATCTGATCCCCCCATTGTAAGCAGCAGTCCTGCCCTGCTTTATGGCTGAGATTCTAGCTATCTGTATAACAGAGCATTCTGTCACAGTGGCACAGATCCTATCTGATCCCCCCATTGTAAGCAGCTGTCCTGCCCTGCTTTATGGCTGAGATTCTAGCTATCTGTATAACAGAACATTCTGTCACAGTGGCACAGATCCTATCTGATCCCCCCATTGTAAGCAGCAGTCCTGCCCTGCTTTATGGTTGAGATTCTAGCTATCTGTATAACAGAGCATTCTGTCACAGTGGCACAGATCCTATCTGATCCCCCCATTGTAAGCAGCAGTCCTGCCCTGCTTTATGGCTGAGATTCTAGCTATCTGTATAACAGAGCATTCTGTCACAGTGGCACAGATCCTATCTGACCCCCCCATTGTAAGCAGCAGCCCTGCCCTTCAGTCTTAATTGGACTCATATTTATTAAAATGTTTATTGTAGGATTATTTCGGAGAGTTGAAATAAGAAAATGGTGTATAAACTAGTGTAACAATTTTTGATAACTATATCAGTTTACTGACAGTGACTCCAGCTCAGAGCAGTAGAAGAATAACATGGCGATAGTGACACCTAGTGTTTATTTTGGATAACACAGTCTCTATAACTTCCTATGTTAACCCACCATTACCCCCATAGTGTTTGTATCTTCCTACAAAAAGAGTTCTTCAACGTAACAGAGACTTCTATCCATCAAATATGAAGCAGAACACTGACCAGTTACCTACCCATAATTCTCTGTTTTTAGCCACATTTATAAATTGGTACATAAATACATAAATAAAATGTGTTAGAAATACGAGGTGTGATTCAAACAAACTTGTCATTCTGCGACAACTAATAATCGGGGTGACTGACCAATCTGTGGGTCACATGACTACTAAGGGTATGGTGGGAAAAAGAGGTGGGTCCAACCATAGTGAAGTGGAAGGCCGGCCATTGTGCATCTTGTGTGCCAGGACTTCAGTTGGGATTCCCCAGACCTGTGTACAGAGCTGCCCAGCTTTTGCCTCTCCCTATTTATTTAGACTTTTTTAGGGGGGGGCATTTGCTGGGGGGGGGGGGGGGGGCATTTGCAAGGGTGATTTGTTCCAAAGTGATTTGTTTACAAGGGATCTGAACGAGTTTAACAAGGAGTACAACAAGAGGAATAACTAGGGAAGCAACAGCAGAAGACCGGCAGCCTCAGTCCACTTGAATCAAGACCCAGTTTACCTGCATAATGTCATTGCTCTTATTAGTTTTATCTTTCATGTTTGTTCTTCCAAAGGTAACTTCTTCCTTTAACCCCCCAGCTGCCTGTCCCTACTCTATAACAATATCTCCCCCCAGCTGCCTGTCCCTACTCTATAACAATATCTCCCCCCAGCTGCCTGTCCCTACTCTATAACAATATCTCCCCCAGCTGCCTGTCCCTACTCTATAACAATATCTCCCCCCAGCTGCCTGTCCCTACTCTATAACAATATCTCCCCCCAGCTGCCTGTCCCTACTCTATAACAATATCTCCCCCCAGCTGCCTGTCCCTACTCTATAACAATATCTCCCCCCAGCTGCCTGTCCCTACTCTATAACAATATCTCCCCCCAGCTGCCTGTCCCTACTCTATAACAATATCTCCCCCCAGCTGCCTGTCCCTACTCTATAACAATATCTCCCTCTCTCCTCCATGCTACACACTGCTGCTCTTACAATCTTTATACATTTTTGAAAAATCTAGCCCCTCCAACCAATACCTCACAAAAGCATGATGATTTTAAATCATTCTCCCACCTCCTCTCCCTCCCCTTACTGCCCCTACTGGCCGCAGGTGATATCTCTCCCAATCCTGGTCCCTGCCATATACCCATTTCCTATCGCCCACGCAATGCTTCTCCTCTGGTAAAACCCTCACAAACTGCTAACCCGTCTAACCTTATTCCCATTCCCACTCTCTCCCCTTCCCTTGTGCCCTTCTCAATACCCCTCTGTAACTAACAAAGCCGCTTTTATTCATCATCTGTTTTGCTCCAAGTGGCTTTTCACCTTTTTGCCATAACAGAGACCCGGCTCTCTCAGAATGATAATGCTATTGGGGCAGCTCTCTCCTATGGGGCCTTTCCTTCTCTCACACTCCCTGCATTACTGGCCGTGGGGGAGGGGTAGGGGTTCTGCTCTCCCCCCATTGCCGGGTTAAACTAATCCCTATACCCCCTACTTTCAGGTTTCCTTCTTTCGAGGTGCATGCGGTTCAGCTGTTCCTCTCTCTGTGCGGGGGGGGGGGGCAGTTGGTTACAGACCTCCTTCTTCAAAATCTGTGGCTACGTTTCTCTCTGACTTTGAATCCTGGCTCTTTGTTTCTATGCTCTGACCCCCCTGCAATCATTTTAGGCGACTTCAATTGCCATATAGATGCCCCCTCTCAGCCCTGGCCTCTCGATTTCTCCATCTAACCTCCTCCTTTGATCTCCGGCAATGGGACTAATACAGCTACCCATAAGGATGGGCATTTTCTAGATCTGGTCTTTTCTAAAAATCTAGATCTATCTACATGTAACAGTGAGCCTTTTCCTCTTTCAGATCATCATCTTATCTCCTTTTCTATCTCGCACGTGTCTCATTCTCCCTCTAACTCTCAGCCTAAAACCCTGATTCGCAACACGCGAATGGTTGATATAACTGCTCTCTCTAACTCTCTTAGTTCTAGCCTCTCCTCCTCCTGTGCTTCCTCTGATCCTGAGTTACTGGTAAATACCTACAACTCCATTTTATCATCTGCAATTAACACCCATGCCCCCCTGCAGCCCCAACGCAGTCGTGCCCGCAATCCCCGTCCCTGGCTTAACCCTCAGACGCCATTTCTGCTCCTGTGCACGATCTGCTGAGCGCATTTGGAGGAAATCCCGCGTTAAAGCTGACTTCCCCCACTATAAATCCCTTATGGTGTGCCTCAATACTGCCCTTTCCCAGGCCAAGCAAGCATACTATAACACACTTATAAATAATAATAAATCAAACCCGCGGCGCTTATTCTCCATATTTAACGCGCTATTTCATCCCTCACCTAATGAATCAATCGTATCTGAACCCCCCCCCCCAGGACTTTGCTGACTTCTTTAAAAGCAAAGTCGATTCTATCCGCAAGCAATTTTCCCAACCCTCAGATACCGGTAATCTCAACCTTCCCAAATCTCCTCTCTCCGTATTCAGCTCCTTCAGTCTCGTAACAGAGTCTGGAGTCTCTCAGCTTCTCCGATCCTCTCCGCCTACTCCCTGCCCACTGGGCCCTATGCCCCCATCCCTACTAACAGTGTGCCCCTGCCCTTACTCCAGCTCTTACCCACATATTCAGTTCCTCTCCCCCTACTCCCTGCTCACTGGGCCCTATGCCCCCATCCCTACTAACAGTGTGCCCCTGCCCTTACTCCAGCTCTTACCCACATATTCAGTTCCTCTCCCCCTACTCCCTGCTCACTGGGCCCTATGCCCCCATCCCTACTAACAGTGTGCCCCTGCCCTTACTCCAGCTCTTACCCACATATTCAATTCCTCTCCCCCTACTCCCTGCTCACTGGGCCCTATGCCCTCATCCCTACTAACAGTGTGCCCCTGCCCTTACTCCAGCTCTTACCCACATATTCACTTCCTCTCCCCCTACTCCCTGCTCACTGGGCCCTATGCCCCCATCCCTACTAACAGTGTGCCCCTGCCCTTACTCCAGCCCTTACCCACATATTCAGTTCCTCTCTGGCTTCTGGTACTTTTCCCTCTCTCTTCAAACAAGCATGTGTCAAACCCATTCTTAAAAAGGCTACACTGGACCCGTCCTGCCTATCTAACTACCGTCCCGTCTCTCTCCTGCCCCCCCCCATCTCTCTCCTGCCCCCCCCCCCGTCTCTCTCCTGCCCCCTGTCTCTCTCCTGCCCCCAGCCTCTAAACTCCTGGAACGTCTTGTCTTTTCTCGTGTAACTAACTCCCTCTGCACCCATAATCTGCTGGACCCTATGCAGTCTGGTTTTCGGCCTGCGCACTCCACTGAGACGGCCTTATGTAGGGGGGCAAATGATCTCCAGACTGCCAAGGCCAAAGGACGCTACTCGGTCCTCATTCTCCTAGACCTTTCCTCTGCTTTTGATACTGTCGACCATTCTATTCTTATGCAGATTCTCCATTCTCTGGGTATCCGGGATCAGGCTGCACCCTGGTTCTCTTCCTATCTCTCTAACCGCTCCTTCTCTGTCGCTCTTACTAACAAATCCTCTACCCCGGTTCAGCTTAGTGTAGGGGTTCCGCTTAGTGTGGGGGTGCCGCTTAGTGTGGGGGTTCCGCTTAGTGTGGGGGTTCCGCTTAGTGTGGGGGTTCCGCTTAGTGTGGGGGTTCCGCTTAGTGTGGGGGTTCCGCTTAGTGTGGGGGTGCCACTTAGTGTGGGGGTGCCTCAGGGCTCTGTGCTTGGTCCCCTGCTGTTCTCCCTGTACACTCTCTCTCTAGGAGACCTTATTTCTTCTTTTGGTCTTAAATACCACCTATATGCAGATGACACCCAGATATACTTAGACCCCCCTGCACTAACTGCTGATGTACAAACCCAGATTGGTAACTGCCTCCTGGCTATCTCCTCCTGGATAAACCGACGCCAGCTCAAACTTAACCTAGCCAAAACAGAGTTCATGGTCTTCCCGCCCAAACCTGGCCCTCCTCCTCCTTTCACCATTACTATTGATGGCATGTCCATCAACCCTGGTATTTCAGCACGCTGCCTTGGGGTTATCTTTGACCAGTCTCTCTCCTTCTCTAACCATATTAATAACACTGCCAAAACCTGCCGCTTTTTCCTCCGTAATATTGCCAAGATACGCCCCTTTCTCTCACAAGCAACAGCTAAAACACTAATCTATGCCCTTATCCTTTCCCGCTTAGATTACTGCAATCTCCTACTAACCGGCCTCCCAGACTCCCACCTCTCTCCCCTGCAATCAATCTTAAACTCTGCTGCCAGGATCCTCCTGCTCTCTCCTAAGAGGGATCCTGCTCAGCCTCAATTAAGCTCTCTAGCATGGCTGCCTGTCAAGCAAAGGAGCTTACAAAATCCTTCTGCTGACATTCAAAGCCCTTCCCTCCTCTGCTCCTCACTACATTCCCTCACTGGTCTCCCTACATGTTCCGGGTCGTCTCCTCCGCTCCTCTCAGAGCCTCCGTCTCTTTACACCATCCACACCCACTGCGCTCTCTCGTCTTAACCCTTTCTATCTCGCTGCTCCTTCCCTCTGGAACTCTATCCCTGAATCCCTCCGTAGGGAACACTCACCCACTCTCTTTAAGAAATTACTCAGCTGTTACCTTCTGGGGCACTAAGACATTATTTTGCCCAGTCCTGCGCTTAAGGGCAAATGCCCATACCTGGTGCACTCTTACCTTCCAGTTTGTGCCTGTATGTCACCCAACCACTCAGATTGTAAGCTCTACGGGGCAGGGACCTCCTTCCTACTGTGTCTCATACCACATGGCACTTATATATATATATATATATGTATTTATTGTATTTATTTATTATATCACTTGTCCTCCCTGTGTGTAATTTTGTATTCTGTAAGACTGTACAGCGCTGCGTACCCTTGTGGCGCTTTATAAATAAAGTTATACATACATACATACATACTTACAACTAGAGCCCATACAGTCTATGTCTGTGCCCATTGGTATTCTTGCTACTTGGAACTGTAAATTGCCTGTAAATGTAACATGGGGTTGCAATGTAAAGTTCAAGTTGGCACTTATTCCAAGTTGGCATTGTAATATACAGATTGGCACATTTAGTATATATATAACTATTACTGTAATGTGTGTTTTGTCTTTGTACATTAAGAAATAGGTGCTGTTTTCTCTGTGGCCACTAGATGGAGATATTACAGCAGCCTTAGGCCCAGAGACATTACTGTTACTTTCTGAGGTCTCCTCAGTCTGTTACTCCTGGGATATTAACTTCTGGCCTGGATAATATTGTTATACAAAGCCAGGTCTCATACAGCAGGGATATGGTTATATAAAGGGATAAGGGCAACCCTTATTTTTACAATGGGGGATCAGATAGGATCTGTACCACTGTGACAGAATGCTCTGTTATACAGATAGCTAGAATCTCAGCCATAAAGCAGGGCAGGACTGCTGCTTACAATGGGGGGATCAGATAGGATCTGTGCCACTGTGACAGAATACTCTGTTATACAGATAGCTAGAATCTCAGCCATAAAGCAGGGCAGGACTGCTGCTTACAATGGGGGGATAGGATCTGTGCCACTGTGACAGAATGCTCTGTTATACAGATAGCTAGAATCTCAGCCATAAAGCAGGGCAGGACTGCTGCTTACAATGGGGGGATCAGATAGGATCTGTGCCACTGTGACAGAATGCTCTGTTATACAGATAGCTAGAATCTCAGCCATAAAGCAGGGCAGGACTGCTGCTTTCAATGGGGGGGGGGATCAGATAGGGTCTGTGCCACTGTGACAGAATGCTCTGTTATACAGATAGCTAGAATCTCAGCCATAAAGCAGGGCAGGACTGCTGCTTACAATGGGGGGATCAGATAGGATCTGTGCCACTGTGACAGAATGCTCTGTTATACAGATAGCTAGAATCTCAGCCATAAAGCAGGGCAGGACTGCTGCTTACAATGGGGGGATCAGATAGGATCTGTGCCACTGTGACAGAATGCTCTGTTATACAGATAGCTAGAATCTCAGCCATAAAGCAGGGCAGGACTGCTGCTTACAATGGGGGGATCAGATAGGATCTGTGCCACTGTGACAGAATGTTCTGTTATACAGATAGCTAGAAGGCCAGTTCATGGGCCCTCAGACTGTTGGGGGGGACGGATTATAGTCCTCAAACTACAGGCCACTCTCGCTACCTGCTCCCCTCTCCCCCGGATCCGGCCCGCGGGCCGTAGTTTGAGGATGCCTGGTGTAATAGAATTAAACAGAAACAGTTATTTAACATTGAAAGTAAAGTCGGAGGATGGAACCACAGACAGTAGGAAAGAGAGTTGCAATCTGAGCAAAGTGGCAGGTACAGCACTTACTGTAGAGGGGGGCAGATAAATATGGCTTTATTGCCCGTAGTACCAATATACCTGCTGTCTCCAACTCTGTGACCTGGGTCCGACTGAGGTAGCCTGGGCCACCAGAGAAACAGTTGCCAAGGAGACTAAAGAAGGTTGGTACCAACACTGACATTGTCACTGGGCCTGTCCCATGTATCAGCACTAGTGGCCCCCACAATAATATAGCCGGAGGGGCACACTGGCCCATACCCAGGAACCTGCTAATAAGAGGGGGCCCACCCAATAGAGCTATGAGATCCCCACTTACCCCCCCCAGTAGAAAAAAGGAGACATTTGAATTTACTCTGCCAGTGGTTTAATCCCCATACAAACAAGAGAGGAGATAGAGGGCAACCCTGCTGGGGTACAATGGTGTCATTTCAGCAAAACAAAAATGAGAAAAAAATGGATTTGTGCCATTGGGGGAGGGAAGATAGAAGGTTTCCCATCAGTCTGTTTCAGCTGTAACCATGTGACCATTGTTCTATGCAGACTGATTGGTTCTTCTGCACCACATTCAGCCTCTTTCATTCTAACCTTATAATTCCTTTTCAGATAGGTCAGGAGCCTTGCAATGTTATAACCATTATACAAACTGGTGATGAGTTGGACTGGGGGGCCGGAGACCCGCCATAGAGGACCCCCTGACCCCCCCTGGGCCTACTGGGACTTTCCTGATATGAAGGGGGGGGGGGAGTCTAACACTGGCAAAGGTGCCATAGAAATAAACTCCCTGAGAACTGGATCCAGAAGGCCAGAGGAAAGGCTGAAGATACATAAAAAAGTTTAGAACAATCAAACTGAACATTTATACGTATAGTAAGTATTAGTATAGTAAGTATAAGTATAGTAAGTATAAGTATAGTAAGTATAAGTATAGTAAGTATAAGTATAGTAAGTCGCCATGGCTACGGGTAAGGAGTAGAATAAATGATGCTATATAGTTGTTGTTCTAATTGGTCACCAGGTGGCGCTGTTGGGTAAGGGGAAGTCTCAGCTAGAGGTTATATAAGGGAAAGAGCAGCCCATTAGCGTTAAGACACACAGAGCTACTTGTTGCAGCTACTAAAACAATGCTGATCATTTACTGATAATTGTCTCTACGTGTGTTTTAGCAGAGGCTATTCTCAGTATTGTCTATGGCAGGGGATTTTCTGGTGTTTAGTAGCCGTGACAAGTAGCTGCTACTAAGTAGCTCCGTGTGTCTACATCCTAAGAGTAGCCTGGTTGAGGTTGCTGTAGTAATGTAATCCTTCCAAACAACTAAGGCTCTTCTAGTATGAAAGATATTTGTAGTTTTTACACACTCTGTATTCCAATATCATTTTCTCCACTAGGTGGCACTAAATGCCGCTCAGTTGTTTTGCCACCCCAGTATAGTCTGAGAGTGATTTACTAGTGGGGCAATTTGCTGTGTTTTTCATGGCAGTCCAGGGCCGTATGTACTCGGGCATCTGATGTAACCCCGTCACTGCTGGCCCTGGTATGTGCGGGGGCCACAGCATCACATGGATGTGACATGGATTGAACTGTAACCCCCATAGCAGGTTATCTTGTAGCAGGGACAAAGTCTGCTGTAGTCCAGCAACCAATCAGATGCAGGCATCCAGTATCCTAGCTACACCTTTTTACCTGCTGCTGTTGCTATGGGTTACTAGACATCATGACTAATAACACAAAAGGCTGCAGTGAGCGGCTGCTAGGTTCAGGGCTGAGGGGCAGAGATGTAGCACAGGATGTGGTTGATCAGGGCGGATCCCTTCTGAGCGCCGTACAGATTATATACAATAAGGAGAAGCCGCCAATTAGGTTACAGTTGCCCTCGGCTCGGACCCTGAGGGAAATTAGAGGCTTCGGCTCGGGGCCCCGGGATGAGAATAGATTGTGGGTCCCGTGTATTTGCCCGGCCAGATGGTACATTACATGGTGCAAAGGGTAATTACTGGGACGGGACAAACCCACAGGATTCTTAGAATACACTTAGTATTGCTGAGGTGCAAAAACTGCCCTGATTTGCTATATATATATTGGCTGAAAATGAATCTTATCACAGAACCCCTCAGTGACTGCTAATATCCTTATCATTTACAGTAGGGGGTACATTACCCCTTATAATACATGAGTGATACTCAGAGTTCCCTGTATAACTCAGCCTGCAGCCTTGTGCCTTTATATGGGGGGCACAGAACCCCTCAGTGACTGCTAATATCCTTATCATTTACAGTAGGGGGTACATTATACCTTATAATACATGAGTGATACTCAGAGTTCCCTGTATAACTCAGCCTGCAGCCTTGTGCCTTTATATGGGGGGCACAGAACCCCTCAGTGACTGCTAATATCCTTATCATTTACAGTAGGGGGTACATTATACCTTATAATACATGAGTGATACTCAGAGTTCCCTGTATAACTCAGCCTGCAGCCTTGTGCCTTTATATGGGCACAGAACCCCTCAGTGACTGCTAATATCCTTATCATTTACAGTAGGGGGTACATTATCCCTTATAATACATGAGTGATACTCAGAGTTCCCTGTATAACTCAGCCTGCAGCCTTGTGCCTTTATATGGGGGGCACAGAACCCCTCAGTGACTGCTAATATCCTTATCATTTACAGTAGGGGGTACATTATCCCTTATAATACATGAGTGATACTCAGAGTTCCCTGTATAACTCAGCCTGCAGCCTTGTGCCTTTATATGGGGGGCACAGAGCCCCTCAGTGACTGCTAATATCCTTATCATTTACAGTAGGGGGTACAGTATCCCTTATAATACATGAGTGATACTGAGAGTTCCCTGTATAACTCAGCCTGCAGCCTTGTGCCTTTATATGGGGGGCACAGAACCCCTCAGTGACTGCTAATATCCTTATCATTTACAGTAGGGGGTACATTATCCCTTATAATACATGAGTGATACTCAGAGTTCCCTGTATAACTCAGCCTGCAGCCTTGTGCCTTTATATGGGCACAGAACCCCTCAGTGACTGCTAATATCCTTATCATTTACAGTAGGGGGTACATTATCCCTTATAATACATGAGTGATACTCAGAGTTCCCTGTATAACTCAGCCTGCAGCCTTGTGCCTTTATATGGGGGGCACAGAACCCCTCAGTGACTGCTAATATCCTTATCATTTACAGTAGGGGGTACATTATCCCTTATAATACATGAGTGATACTCAGAGTTCCCTGTATAACTCAGCCTGCAGCCTTGTGCCTTTATATGGGGGGCACAGAGCCCCTCAGTGACTGCTAATATCCTTATCATTTACAGTAGGGGGTACATTATCCCTTATAATACATGAGTGATACTCAGAGTTCCCTGTATAACTCAGCCTGCAGCCTTGTGCCTTTATATGGGGGGCACAGAGCCCCTCAGTGACGGCTAATATCCTTATCATTTACAGTAGGGGGTACATTATCCCTTATAATACATGAGTGATACTCAGAGTTCCCTGTATAACTCAGCCTGCAGCCTTGTGCCTTTATATGGGCACAGAACCCCTCAGTGACTGCTAATATCCTTATCATTTACAGTAGGGGGTACATTATCCCTTATAATACATGAGTGATACTCAGAGTTCCCTGTATAACTCAGCCTGCAGCCTTGTGCCTTTATATGGGCACAGAACCCCTCAGTGACTGCTAATATCCTTATCATTTACAGTAGGGGGTACATTATCCCTTATAATACATGAGTGATACTCAGAGTTCCCTGTATAACTCAGCCTGCAGCCTTGTGCCTTTATATGGGGGGCACAGAACCCCTCAGTGACTGCTAATATCCTTATCATTTACAGTAGGGGGTACATTATCCCTTATAATACATGAGTGATACTCAGAGTTCCCTGTATAACTCAGCCTGCAGCCTTGTGCCTTTATATGGGGGGCACAGAACCCCTCAGTGACTGCTAATATCCTTATCATTTACAGTAGGGGGTACATTATCCCTTATAATACATGAGTGATACTCAGAGTTCCCTGTATAACTCAGCCTGCAGCCTTGTGCCTTTATATGGGGGGCACAGAACCCCTCAGTGACTGCTAATATCCTTATCATTTACAGTAGGGGGTACAGTATCCCTTATAATACATGAGTGATACTGAGAGTTCCCTGTATAAGGGAGAGACACACAATACACAATATCAGGGAACTGTCGATGCTGCAGTTAAAGGGATAACAAGCAATAAAGTGGAGGGAAAGCCATATAAAGATAAATATATATATATATATAGAAGATTAAGTAACAGTGACGCAGGAGACTCAGGCAGGGTAAATGATTAGCGCAGTTGCCCCCCCCCCCTGCCCCATGGAACAGAGGGATTCTCTGCTACAATTTATCTTATCTGCCCTTATCCGCTGCACTTGTTACCCCGAGCCCCATTGATGTCACACAGTGCGGATAAGAATGTGCCTTCCTGCCCCCAGTGCCCTCCTTCCTCTAACGTAGTTTTATTCCTATAGATTTTGTGTTTATTCATATTATTCAGTTACTTTTCTGTGTTTATATAGCTTAATCCAACAGGTAGATGACAGGTGGGCACATGTAGATTCTGCATTTGGCCACTAGGGGGAGTATGGATTGATAAGGAACCCAAGGGAAATCCTTGATGCTTGGAAAGTGGCATTGCAGCAAAGTTAACCCCCCCCCCTCCACTGCAATGAAACCTGCCCTCCCACCCCCATTGTGACAGGTGAATGACGGGTGTGGCACTGTAGAAGAATAGCCACCCTAGGGCAAATTCACAATAGGCAGACCCATTAAGAGAGACCAATATGGGACCAATAAGCTACCAGCCAATGCCAAGGCAGGAGAAGACTTGATGCCCGGGGGGGGGGGGGTAGTTTAAGGCCCAATGTAAGTTCCTCTTTAGAAAGGAGACTTTTCAGCGAATTCCTCTTACTGAGAATGAAGAAAGGCTTCGGGCATGACGGGGCCCTTTCAGTTCTGCTTTAGGGAAATGCCCCAGTCTGGCACCATGTGATCACAGCAGCTGGGCAAGTAAAGGGCAAGTGCTTCCTGCCAGTCCCCCATCCAGATGCCCCCCCCCCCCCGGTACCATACCAGCATCTCATTGGGCTTTTGCTTGAGCAGAACCTGACAACCCACCTCTATAGGGGGCGCCAATTACATTGTCTGCCTGGTTTTGATTGGACAGATCCCTTGGCAGCGTTTGTACCAATGAGAATGGGTATAATGGAAGGCTCTGCCAGTTGGTCAGAATCAGGGTTCCCCCCCCCCCCCCGCCCAGTTGGGCCCTTTTTGTCCATTTTTTATATAAAAGTCCCTTAATGGGGCGCCGATATTGAATGTCAATAAACAGGGTCAGACTCTCACCCCGGGGGCCCCTCAACCCCCCCAAGGGACCCCCGCCTGGTCTCCACACACAACTTTGGGGGGTTACATTGGGCACAGACCTCTATGTTATATATTATGGGGCAGTTAAAGAGGGGGAATCCCCCCCAAAGTGGTGTGTGGGGACCATGGCGGGGTCCCTAGGGGCCCCTGTGGTGATAGCCCCGGAGGGCACTGTACCCCCAGTCTGACCTGGTATTAAGGGGCAAATTTACCAAAACTCCATAATTCCTCAATTTCCTTTATTTTCAAATTCGACTAAATTCGTTTTCCCGAATGTCAAAAGTTGCAAGAAAAGTCGTAAAAAAAACTCTACTTTTTTGAACTGTTGCCGCGAAAATCCCGACTTTATCAACTTTATCGAATTTGAAAAAGTCAAGTTTTCGGACAAAACCCGGCGAAATCTCTAAAGTTTCGAGACAGAAGAAAGAAGTTGAAGGAAAGGGGGAGGGGCCTCTGCCATCGGCTTCTACGGGAACTTGGCGAATTGTCCGATTGGGATTTTAGCCGTTTTGACGCAAATTTTGCGGCGGTTTTTTTCTCCGCAACTCTTTAAAAAAAATCTGAATGGAGTTTAAAATAAAAAATCGATGGTTAGTAAATGAGCCCCAAAGTGAGAGTTCTGCCCAGTAAGGAAGGGGTGGGGGCAGATAGAATGCGGTTGGGGTAAGTTCTGCCCAGTAAGGAAGGGGTGGGGGCAGATAGAATGGCGGTTGGGGTAAGTTCTGCCCAGTAAGGAAGGGGTGGGGGCAGATAGAATGGCGGTTGGGGTAAGTTCTGCCCAGTAAGGAAGGGGTGGGGGCAGATAGAATGGCAATTGGGGTAAGTTCTGCCCAGTAAGGAAGGGGTGGGGGCAGATAGAATGCGGTTGGGGTAAGTTCTGCCCAGTAAGGAAGGGGTGGGGGCAGATAGAATGCGGTTGGGGTAAGTTCTGCCCAGTAAGGAAGGGGTGGGGGCAGATAGAATGGCAATTGGGGTAAGTTCTGCCCAGTAAGGAAGGGGTGGGGGCAGATAGAATGCGGTTGGGGTAAGTTCTGCCCAGTAAGGAAGGGGTGGGGGCAGATAGAATGCGGTTGGGGTAAGTTCTGCCCAGTAAGGAAGGGGTGGGGGCAGATAGAATGTGGTTGGGGTAAGTTCTGCCCAGTAAGGAAGGGGTGGGGGCAGATAGAATGGCGGTTGGGGTAAGTTCTGCCCAGTAAGGAAGGGGTGGGGGCAGATAGCAATGGCGGTTGGGGTAAGTTCTGCCCAGTAAGGAAGGGGTGGGGGCAGATAGAATGCGGTTGGGGTAAGTTCTGCCCAGTAAGGAAGGGGTGGGGGCAGATAGAATGCGGTTGGGGTAAGTTCTGCCCAGTAAGGAAGGGGTGGGGGCAGATAGAATGCGGTTGGGGTAAGTTCTGCCCAGTAAGGAAGGGGTGGGGGCAGATAGAATGGCGGTTGGGGTAAGTTCTGCCCAGTAAGGAAGGGGTGGGGGCAGATAGAATGGCGGTTGGGGTAAGTTCTGCCCAGTAAGGAAGGGGTGGGGGCAGATAGAATGCGGTTGGGGTAAGTTCTGCCCAGTAAGGAAGGGGTGGGGGCAGATAGAATGCGGTTGGGGTAAGTTCTGCCCAGTAAGGAAGGGGTGGGGGCAGATAGAATGCGGTTGGGGTAAGTTCTGCCCAGTAAGGAAGGGGTGGGGGCAGATAGAATGGCAGTTGGGGTAAGTTCTGCCCAGTAAGGAAGGGGTGGGGGCAGATAGCAATGGCGGTTGGGGTAAGTTCTGCCCAGTAAGGAAGGGGTGGGGGCAGATAGAATGTGGTTGGGGTAAGTTCTGCCCAGTAAGGAAGGGGTGGGGGCAGATAGAATGCGGTTGGGGTAAGTTCTGCCCAGTAAGGAAGGGGTGGGGGCAGATAGAATGGCGGTTGGGGTAAGTTCTGCCCAGTAAGGAAGGGGTGGGGGCAGATAGAATGCGGTTGGGGTAAGTTCTGCCCAGTAAGGAAGGGGTGGGGGCAGATAGAATGCGGTTGGGGTAAGTTCTGCCCAGTAAGGAAGGGGTGGGGGCAGATAGAATGTGGTTGGGGTAAGTTCTGCCCAGTAAGGAAGGGGTGGGGGCAGATAGAATGCGGTTGGGGTAAGTTCTGCCCAGTAAGGAAGGGGTGGGGGCAGATAGAATGCGGTTGGGGTAAGTTCTGCCCAGTAAGGAAGGGGTGGGGGCAGATAGAATGTGGTTGGGGTAAGTTCTGCCCAGTAAGGAAGGGGTGGGGGCAGATAGAAGGGCAGTTGGGGTAAGTTCTGCCCAGTAAGGAAGGGGTGGGGGCAGATAGAATGGCGGTTGGGGTAAGTTCTGCCCAGTAAGGAAGGGGTGGGGGCAGATAGAATGGCGGTTGGGGTAAGTTCTGCCCAGTAAGGAAGGGGTGGGGGCAGATAGAATGCGGTTGGGGTAAGTTCTGCCCAGTAAGGAAGGGGTGGGTGCAGATAGAATGGCGGTTGGGGTAAGTTCTGCCCAGTAAGGAAGGGGTGGGGGCAGATAGAATGGGGTTGGGGTAAGTTCTGCCCAGTAAGGAAGGGGTGGGGGCAGATAGAAGGGCAGTTGGGGTAAGTTCTGCCCAGTAAGGAAGGGGTGGGGGCAGATAGAAGGGCAGTTGGGGTAAGTTCTGCCCAGTAAGGAAGGGGTGGGGGCAGATAGAATGGCGGTTGGGGTAAGTTCTGCCCAGTAAGGAAGGGGTGGGGGCAGATAGAATGCGGTTGGGGTAAGTTCTGCCCAGTAAGGAAGGGGTGGGGGCAGATAGAATGCGGTTGGGGTAAGTTCTGCCCAGTAAGGAAG
Source organism: Xenopus tropicalis (assembly GCF_000004195.4). Classification (NCBI taxonomy): domain Eukaryota; kingdom Metazoa; phylum Chordata; class Amphibia; order Anura; family Pipidae; genus Xenopus; species Xenopus tropicalis. The sequence continues at coordinate 5,535,537 of NC_030680.2, read as the reverse complement.
GGGTGGGGGCAGATAGAATGGCGGTTGGGGTAAGTTCTGCCAGTAAGGAAGGGGTGGGGGCAGATAGAATGCGGTTGGGGTAAGTTCTGCCCAGTAAGGAAGGGGTGGGGGCAGATAGAATGGCGGTTGGGGTAAGTTCTGCCCAGTAAGGAAGGGGTGGGGGCAGATAGAATGTGGTTGGGGTAAGTTCTGCCCAGTAAGGAAGGGGTGGGGGCAGATAGAAGGGCAGTTGGGGTAAGTTCTGCCCAGTAAGGAAGGGGTGGGGGCAGATAGAATGCGGTTGGGGTAAGTTCTGCCCAGTAAGGAAGGGGTGGGGGCAGATAGAATGCGGTTGGGGTAAGTTCTGCCCAGTAAGGAAGGGGTGGGGGCAGATAGAATGGCAATTGGGGTAAGTTCTGCCCAGTAAGGAAGGGGTGGGGGCAGATAGAATGTGGTTGGGGTAAGTTCTGCCCAGTAAGGAAGGGGTGGGGGCAGATAGAATGGCAATTGGGGTAAGTTCTGCCCAGTAAGGAAGGGGTGGGGGCAGATAGAAGGGCAGTTGGGGTAAGTTCTGCCCAGTAAGGAAGGGGTGGGGGCAGATAGAAGGGCAGTTGGGGTAAGTTCTGCCCAGTAAGGAAGGGGTGGGGGCAGATAGAATGGCAGTTGGGGTAAGTTCTGCCCAGTAAGGAAGGGGTGGGGGCAGATAGAAGGGCAGTTGGGGTAAGTTCTGCCCAGTAAGGAAGGGGTGGGGGCAGATAGAATGGCAGTTGGGGTAAGTTCTGCCCAGTAAGGAAGGGGTGGGGGCAGATAGAATGGCAGTTGGGGTATCACTTGGGTTGAAATGGGCAGTTGTGCCCTGATAAGGAACCTCCAGTAATACAGTGTAACTGCCTGTTACCATGGTTACTGCACAGCGCTGCTGCCTACACTGACACACATACAGTGAATAACAGGATTTGGGGGGGCGGGTAATACACAGTGAAATGGTTTATGGGAAGGAGATGACACGGTGTTTGGCGCAGACCAGCAATTAAGGGGTTACAGGCAGGGGCGGTCCCGGTGGCTGAGGGGCGGGGGAAGCAGTGGGAGGGGCCGGGAGGGGCGGGGCTCTCAGTAAGTGACCGGATTCCCCAGCGCTCCCTGGTTTCTCCCTTCCCCTCATTCCCGTTCCCTCCGGCACCATGAGCGGCTCCGGGCAGCGGGAGGATGAGACCCTCATAGAGATGACTGTGACGGGTGAGTATGGGGGGCTCTGCCCTGGGGGGGGCTCACCTGTATATGGTGGCGGTATTCTGTATGTGAGTATGGGGGGCTCTGTCCTGGTTATATGGGGGGATTCTGTATGTATGTATGGGGGGATTGTGTATGTGAGTATGGGGGGCTCTGCCCTGGTTATATGGGGGGGGGGGATTCTGTATGTGAGTATGGGGGGCTCTGCCCTGGTTATATGGGGGGGGGATTCTGTATGTATGTATGGGGGGATTGTGTATGTGAGTATGGGGGGCTCTGCCCTGGTTATATGGGGGGGGGATTCTGTATGTATGTATGGGGGGATTGTGTATGTGAGTATGGGGGGCTCTGCCCTGGTTATATGGGGGGGGGGATTCTGTATGTATGTATGGGGGGGATTGTGTATGTGAGTATGGGGGGCTCTGTCCTGGTTATATGGGGGGGGGGATTCTGTATGTATGTATGGGGGGATTGTGTATGTGAGTATGGGGGGCTCTGTCCTGGTTATATGGGGGGGGGATTCTGTATGTATGTATGGGGGGATTCTGTATGTGAGTATGGGGGGCTCTGTCCTGGTTATATGGGGGGGGGGGATTCTGTATGTATGTATGGGGGGATTCTGTATGTGAGTATGGGGGGCTCTGTCCTGGTTATTATGGGGGGGGGGATTCTGTATGTATGTATGGGGGGATTGTGTATGTGAGTATGGGGGGCTCTGTCCTGGTTATATGGGGGGGGGGATTCTGTATGTATGTATGGGGGGATTCTGTATGTGAGTATGGGGGGCTCTGTCCTGGTTATATGGGGGGGGGGATTCTGTATGTATGTATGGGGGGATTGTGTATGTGAGTATGGGGGGCTCTGCCCTGGTTATATGGGGGGGGGATTGTGTATGTGAGTATGGGGGGGCTCTGCCCTGGTTATATGGGGGGGGGGGATTCTGTATGTGAGTATGGGGGGCTCTGCCCTGGTTATATGGGGGGGGGATTCTGTATGTATGTATGGGGGGATTGTGTATGTGAGTATGGGGGGCTCTGTCCTGGTTATATGGGGGGATTCTGTATGTGTGTATGGGGGGGCTCCACTCTATTACTGTGTAACGGGGGGCCCTCACCCCTATATGGGGGGGGGGATGCAGTGCTAGCAGTCTGTATGTATAGGGGTTCCACTCTATCCATTGCTTCATAACAGGGGCCCTCCCCTCTATATGGTATTGGTATACAAATATGGGGGCACGTCCCTGTAGGTATGGGGGGCACGTCCCTGTAGGTATGGGGGGCACGTCCCTGTAGGTATGGGGGCACGTCCCTGTAGGTATGGGGGGCACGTCCCTGTAGGTATGGGGGCACGTCCCTGTAGGTATGGGGGGCACGTCCCTGTAGGTATGGGGGGCACGTCCCTGTAGGTATGGGGGGCACGTCCCTGTAGGTATGGGGGCACGTCCCTGTAGGTATGGGGGGCACGTCCCTGTAGGTATGGGGGCACGTCCCTGTAGGTATGGGGGCACGTCCCTGTAGGTATGGGGGGCACGTCCCTGTAGGTATGGGGGGCACGTCCCTGTAGGTATGGGGGGCACGTCCCTGTAGGTATGGGGGGGCACGTCCCTGTAGGTATGGGGGGGCACGTCCCTGTAGGTATGGGGGGCACGTCCCTGTAGGTATGGGGGGGCACGTCCCTGTAGGTATGGGGGGCACGTCCCTGTAGGTATGGGGGGCACGTCCCTGTAGGTATGGGGGGCACGTCCCTGTAGGTATGGGGGGCACGTCCCTGTAGGTATGGGGGGCACGTCCCTGTAGGTATGGGGGGCACGTCCCTGTAGGTATGGGGGCACGTCCCTGTAGGTATGGGGGGCACGTCCCTGTAGGTATGGGGGGCACGTCCCTGTAGGTATGGGGGGGCACGTCCCTGTAGGTATGGGGGGCACGTCCCTGTAGGTATGGGGGGGCACGTCCCTGTAGGTATGGGGGGGCACGTCCCTGTAGGTATGGGGGCACGTCCCTGTAGGTATGGGGGGCACGTCCCTGTAGGTATGGGGGGCACGTCCCTGTAGGTATGGGGGGGCACGTCCCTGTAGGTATGGGGGGCCACGTCCCTGTAGGTATGGGGGGGCACGTCCCTGTAGGTATGGGGGCACGTCCCTGTAGGTATGGGGGGCACGTCCCTGTAGGTATGGGGGCACGTCCCTGTAGGTATGGGGGCACGTCCCTGTATATATGGGGGCCGTATGTTACCCTCAAGTTTTTCACACTGACACACTATTCTCTTGTTTATGGGTCAGGTTGGGGGGGGGCAGGTATTGGGCGCCCTAAGCTGTTACCCTTTAAATGTTGAAAGATCAGGAGAGGTATTAGGGGGTATTCAGGCTGCAGTGCCTCCCTTGTTATTCTGGGGGTGCTGGGCAGGGAGCGTGGCAGTTCCTGGGGTAGCAGTTTGGGGGTGTCTATGGTGGGGGTATATAGTGCCGGTAAGGGAACAGGACACTATGAAACCTCTGTCTGAGAGTTGAAGTTCAACAACAGCTGGGGGGCTGTCAGTTGGCCTTTGCCTTGGGGACATCACTTGAATCCCTTGGGGGCCCCTGCTGATACCAGAGTGCAGATTTGCTTCTTGCCCATAAAGCTTGCACTCAAATACATTGATGATGTTGTAGCTGCATTAACCAATAGGGATATCGTGGGCACAGAATGTTATAGGGAGGGGGCGGGGCAAATACAGGAGACTCTCCGTGACTCAGAACCTTGGGTTTTAAAACATCCCAAATGCAGACCCCCCCCCCCATGTGATGAGTCAGCCGGCCCCCCTGCCCCTGTGTATCTGCCCCCTCTGTGTATCTGCCCCCTGTATATAACTGCCCCTATATATCTACAGCCCTTGGCTGATCATTGTGGGACTCCCCAGTTGGGGGTTATGGGGGGGCAATATAATATTAGGGGGCAGACACAGAACCTGAGGTTGGACAATGTGCGCCGCGTCCCTCACAGATCCCATCAGTATTGATCCCCGTAGGGGCCGGGTCACATGATCAAGCTGAGCAGTGCATGCTGGGTCGGACAGATCGGCAGCTGATGCCTTAATGGTTCTGCACTGGCCTTGGATGTGGTACTGTCTGACAGCTCCCTGGTGCCCTCACTGTAAGTCTGTATCACTGTATGCTGCAGGCTGCACTGGTTTCTATGTAGCTGCATTCATTGCTCTTTAGCATTACAGGTTGTGGAACTTTACCCACCTTTCCTCACTATACACACTGCCCTACAGTTATAGCTCCTTCCCTGACACTATTTTGCCTCACTATACACACTGCCCTACAGTTATAGCTCCTTCCCTGACACTATCTTGCCTTACTATACACACTGCCCTAAAGTTATAGCTCCTTCCCTGACACTATCTTGCCTCACTATACACACTGCCCTACAGTTATAGCTCCTTCCCTGACACTATCTTGCCTCACTATACACACTGCCCTACAGTTATAGCTCCTTCCCTGACACTATCTTGCCTCACTATACACACTGCCCTACAGTTATAGCTCCTTCCCTGACACTATCTTGCCTTACTATACACACTGCCCTACAGTTATAGCTCCTTCCCTGACACTATCTTGCCTTACTATACACACTGCCCTACAGTTATGGGTCCCTGACACTATCTTGCCTCACTATACACACTGCCCTACAGTTATGGGTCCCTGACACTATCTTGCCTTACTATACACATTGCCCTACAGTTATGGGTCCCTGACACTATCTTGCCTTACTATACACACTGCCCTACAGCTATGGGTCCCTGACACTATCTTGCCTTACTATACACATTGCCCTACAGTTATGGGTCCCTGACACTATCTTGCCTTACTATACACACTGCCCTACAGCTATGGGTCCCTGACACTATCTTGCCTTACTATACACACTGTCCTACAGTTATGGGTCCCTGACACTATCTTGCCTTACTATACACATTGCCCTACAGTTATGGGTCCCTGACACTATCTTGCCTTACTATACACACTGCCCTACAGCTATGGGTCCCTGACACTATCTTGCCTTACTATACACACTGTCCTACAGTTATGGGTCCCTGACACTATCTTGCCTTACTATACACACTGCCTTACAGTTATGGGTCCTTCCCTGACACTATCTCACCTTACTATACACACTGTCCTACAGTTATGGGTCCCTGACACTATCTTGCCTTACTATACACACTGCCCTACAGTTACATCTCCTTCCCTGACACTATCTTGCCTTACTATACACACTGCCCTACAGTTATAGCTCCTTCCCTGGCACCACGTTGCCTTACTATACACACTGCCCTACAGTTACAGCTCCTTCCCTGACACTATCTTGCCTTACTATACACACTGCCCTACAGTTACAGCTCCTTCCCTGACACTATCTTGCCTTACTATACACACTGCCCTACAGTTACATCTCCTTCCCTGACACTATCTTGCCTTACTATACACACTGCCCTACAGTTACATCTCCTTCCCTGACACTATCTTGCCTTACTATACACACTGCCCTACAGTTACATCTCCTTCCCTGACACTATCTTGCCTTACTATACACACTGCCCTACAGTTACATCTCCTTCCCTGACACTATCTTGCCTTACTATACACACTGCCCTACAGTTATAGCTCCTTCCCTGACACTATCTTGCCTTACTATACACACTGCCCTACAGTTACATCTCCTTCCCTGACACTATCTTGCCTTACTATACACACTACCCTACAGTTACATCTCCTTCCCTGACACTATCTTGCCTTACTATACACACTGCCCTACAGTTACATCTCCTTCCCTGACACTATCTTGCCTTACTATACACACTGCCCTACAGTTACAGCTCCTTCCCTGGCACCACGTTGCCTTACTATACACACTGCCCTACAGTTACAGCTTTTTCCCTGGCACCTCGTTGCCTTACTATACACACTATCGGAGCTATAGCTTAATGAAACGACTTATAAAAGAGGGGGGTGGGGGTGGGGGTGATCACCCCTTTTTGCACCCTGGCAATGATTGACTTCCCAGTGGAAGTGCCCAGGCTGACTATGTTGTGACTACACACTCATTGTACTCGTTGCTCTCAGGATTTCCTTGCCCTTTATTTTCCCTCTTTAATAAGTCGTTTCATTATTGGGCCACAGTAACGCCCTCTGTTCTGCACCATCATCATCATCATCATCATCATCGTTTCCTTTCCCTGAGCTCTCGGTTTCATGTAGAGGTGCATTTCCCTTACTCGTTACCTGCCCTAATGCCGCTAACCATCCCAACGCTCTTATTGGCTGCCGCTGTTTCTAGCCCCACCCACATCTAATCTGTTTACATACAGACTCAAAGCAAATAATGTCATTACAAAGTGCCACCCCCCCACAATAGTATTTCAAAGCCAACTACAACTCCCAGCAGCCCCTGACAGCCCAACAAAACAGCTTGGCAAGTTACAGGTTAAATACTGAGTGAGCTGAAGGGGAATCCTGACGGTATGAATTGGGGGGTTGTGTTATTCCTGCAGAGGAAGTGATGCCTTATTGTGATTATGAATCATAAATAGACAAAGGGCCTGAGATCCGTGAGTCACTCGGGGCCACCGAGCCCCAAACCCACGTTTGTGCCATTGGTCACCGTGCCAACTCTTACTCAGCCTGCCAGCTTCCAACTACAACTCCCATCATGCTCAGCAGAAGCTGCCGGGGTCGGTTCTAGTAGAACCGTCGGATCACTGCCATTGGTGCTGAATTACTCAGCAGGATTTCGGGGGCCGGTTTCGGAGCCTGTGCTGCTCGGCTTCTGCCCATTCCTGGCCCGTTTCCAAGGAACTTTAACCCAATAAACAATATGAATAACCCCGATCGTCTGCCGCCTCCCCGGCCTGGGAACGACGGCGGCGCCCAAAGATAATATTGGATCGGAACCCAGGGAATAAGGAGGGTTATTTAAAGGGGAAGCTGACCCGAATATATCCCTAACCAGATACCCGTTGGGGGGGCCACAGTACATAATCTGCCAAAGTAGCCTGGAGGGGCCAGGCCTGTACGTGGGTCTATAAGGGTTTGGGGCAGGTATTAATGATGATTGTACCCCATTAGCTGGACATACACGGGCCAATAAGATCTGCCGATTTGGTTTGATAGGGCCGAATGGACATGTTGATGCTGTCCTCTCCTCGTGGGGGGGGGGGCACACATTACTATATATGGCCGGGTAACTCCTGCTGAATGTTAAACAGTTGGCACATAGGGAATTACTAAAACTTATCTATGGGGCAGGTTTGGATATCTCATTAGGCTCCGTAAGTCTCTGTTATGGCTCCATTAGGCTCCGTAGGTCTCTCTCTGTTATGGCTCCATTTGGCTCCATAGGTCTCTGTTATGGCTCCATATGTCTCTGTTATGGCTCCATTAGGCTCCATAGGTCTCTGTTATGGCTCCATTAGGCTCCAAAGGTCTCTGTTATGGCGCCATAGGTCTCTGTTATGGCTCCATTAGGCTCCGTAGGTCTCTGTTATGGCTCCATAGGTCTCTGTTATGGCTCCATTAGGCTCCATAGGTCTCTGTTATGGCTCCATAGGTCTCTGTTATGTCTCCATTAGGCTCCATAGGTCTCTGTTATGTCTCCATTAGGCTCTATAGGTCTCTGTTATGGCTCCATAGGTCTCTGTTATGGCTCCGTAGGTCTCTGTTATGGCTCCATTAGGCTCCGTAGGTCTCTGTTATGGCTCCATTAGGCTCCATGGGTCTCTGTTATGGCTCCATTAGGCTCCGTAGGTCTCTGTTATGGCTCCATAGGTCTCTGTTATGGCTCCATTAGGCTCCGTAGGTCTCTGTTATGGCTCCATTAGGCTCCATGGGTCTCTGTTATGGCTCCATTAGGCTCCGTAGGTCTCTGTTATGGCTCCATAGGTCTCTGTTATGGCTCCATTAGGCTCCGTAGGTCTCTGTTATGGCTCCATTAGGCACCATAGGTCTCTGTTATGGCTCCATTAGGCACCATAGGTCTCTGTTATGGCTCCATAGGTCTCTGTTATGGCTCCATAGGTCTCTGTTGTGGCTCTATTAGACTCCATAGGTCTCTGTTATGGCTCCATATGTCTCTGTTATATCTCCATATTAGGCTCCATAGGTCTCTGTTATGGCTCCATAGGTCTCTGTTATGGCTCCATTAGGCTCCGTAGGTCTCTGTTATGGCTCCATTAGGCTCCATAGGTTTCTGTTATGGCTCCATTAGGCTCCATAGGTCTCTGTTATGGCTCCATTAGGCTCCGTAGGTCTCTGTTATGGCTCTAATAGGCTCCGTAGGTCTCTGTTATGGCTCCATTAGGCTCCATAGGTTTCTGTTATGGCTCCATTAGGCTCCATAGGTCTCTGTTATGGCTCCGTAGGTCTCTGTTATGGCTCTAATAGGCTCCGTAGGTCTCTGTTATGGCTCCATTAGGCTCCATGGGTCTCTGTTATGGCTCCATTAGGCTCCATATGTCTCTGTTATGACTCCATTAGGCTCAGTAGGTCTCTGTTATGGCTCCATTAGGCTCCATAGGTTTCTGTTATGGCTCCATTAGGCTCCATAGGTTTCTGTTATGGCTCCATTAGGCTCCATAGGTCTCTGTTATGGCTCCATTAGGCTCCGTAGGTCTCTGTTATGGCTCCATTAGGCACCATAGATCTCTGTTATGGCTCCATTAGGCACCATAGGTCTCTGTTATGGCTCCATTAGGCACCATAGGTCTCTGTTATGGCTCCATAGGTCTCTGTTATGGCTCCATAGGTCTCTGTTGTGGCTCTATTAGACTCCATAGGTCTCTGTTATGGCTCCATATGTCTCTGTTATATCTCCATATTAGGCTCCATAGGTCTCTGTTATGGCTCCATAGGTCTCTGTTATGGCTCCATTAGGCTCCGTAGGTCTCTGTTATGGCTCCATTAGGCTCCATAGGTTTCTGTTATGGCTCCATTAGGCTCCATAGGTCTCTGTTATGGCTCCATTAGGCTCCGTAGGTCTCTGTTATGGCTCTAATAGGCTCCGTAGGTCTCTGTTATGGCTCCATTAGGCTCCATAGGTTTCTGTTATGGCTCCATTAGGCTCCATAGGTCTCTGTTATGGCTCCGTAGGTCTCTGTTATGGCTCTAATAGGCTCCGTAGGTCTCTGTTATGGCTCCATTAGGCTCCATGGGTCTCTGTTATGGCTCCATTAGGCTCCATATGTCTCTGTTATGACTCCATTAGGCTCAGTAGGTCTCTGTTATGGCTCCATTAGGCTCCATAGGTTTCTGTTATGGCTCCATTAGGCTCCATAGGTTTCTGTTATGGCTCCATTAGGCTCCATAGGTCTCTGTTATGGCTCCATTAGGCTCCGTAGGTCTCTGTTATGGCTCTAATAGGCTCCGTAGGTCTCTGTTATGGCTCCATTAGGCTCCATATATCTCTGTTATGGCTCCATTAGGCTCCATATATCTCTGTTATGGCTCCATTGGGCTCCGTAGGTCTCTGTTATGGCTCCATTAGGCTCAGTAGGTCTCTGTTATGGCTCCATTAGGCTCCATAGGTTTCTGTTATGGCTCCATTAGGCTCCATAGGTTTCTGTTATGGCTCCATTAGGCTCCGTAGGTCTCTGTTATGGCTCTAATAGGCTCTGTAGGTCTCTGTTATGGCTCCATTAGGCTCCATATGTCTCTGTTATGGCTCCATATGTCTCTGTTATGGCTCCATTAGGCTCCATATGTCTCTGTTATGGCTCCATTAGGCTCCGTAGGTCTCTGTTATGGCTCCATTAGGCTCCGTAGGTCTCTGTTATGGCTCCATTAGGCTCCGTAGGTCTCTGTTATGGCTCCATTAGGCTCCATATGTCTCTGTTATGGCTTCATTAGGCTCCATATATCTCTGTTATGGCTCCAGTAGGCTCCATATGTCTCTGTTATGGCTCCATTGGGCTCCGTAGGTCTCTGTTATGATCTGATTATTGACCTGGGGGCTGAAGACTTGGAGCAGCCTATTTGGCCCAGGACGTGGGTGAGCAAATTGGATAAATGTTTGGTTATTTGGTGGCACCTTGGGTGCCTGGACAATTTAGCTGAGTAGACAGTGGGCCAGCAGGCGGGGGGGGCACCCTGATTAAAGGGATCTGATGATCCCACTGCGGTTGCCTTATTGTGGGGAAGAGCCTGAACTTGTGCACCAAATCTGACACCCAAGGGGCGGGGCCTCCCCACTCCCCTCCGTGGCTTTCTGTGAGACCCTTGTATTTTTAGCAAAGGGGGCGTCGGCATAGAGCAAAGGGAAAGTTTCCAACTGTGACTCCTGACTGATGTCAGTCCCCGGGGCAGGAGCGGCTAGAGGGGCAGATTCAGGCTGCGTTATACTGCCGCTTTGTACTGGGAGAGACAGGCAGCCGCCCCGTGACCGTTATTCCAGTTTGGGTTCCTCCAATGGGAAGGCCCAGACTTCTCATATAATAAAGGGAAAGTATTACTGCTTCTCCGGGTTAAGGAAAACTGATTTCCGTTGCTGCCAGACAGATTATTCCTTCTTAGTGGGATTAAATCTCAATGCCGTGACTACATTCCAAGTAATTGGAAGGCGCGCTTTGCCTTTAATCTGTTCCTGACCCTATTGCTTCCTGTAGTGTTGTTACCCCAGCCTGAAGGGGAAAACTAACTGGCACCTACACCTAAATGTCAGTTCCCCAGGTTGCTAAGGAGGTAGTCATAGTAACACTTTACAGGTTTGGGTCACCACTGGCACTAAGTGACAGCAGCCAATCGTGTGTGGCGACTGGTTTGGGGTCAGGAATCAGGCTTTAAGGGCAACCAAAGCATCTCAATGGCTAGGTCAGACCATGGCTGCTGTAGGAATCTGGGGGTACAGGAGCCCCCTGACTGTGACAATCCAGAGAGGTTTCATGGAGTCCTGGTGCGAGGGGCCTATTGCTAGCTGCCCAGTGTGGGGCCCCCGTATAATATATATGTGTGTATATATATATATATATATATATATATATATATATATATAATATAGGAGTCAATAAGCAGCCATTGATCTGCGGTGCAACTAATGGAAGGTCTGACATCTGAGCTCCAGGGATTCATGGGATTCTGCCAGTGCTTCTCCCACTCAATCCTAAGTACTGGCACGAAAGCTTGTGTAAAGGGCAAGCAAAGCCTGAAGCAAATATTTGATTAAAAAGAGGAGTCCAGCCCCTGGTGTGGGCAGTATGTTACACGGGGGTGCAGAGTAATTTATGTGTTTGAGCACTGATACTGGGACATATAGGAGCTGTGGGAAGGGGCACGATAGCCCTAAAATGATAAGAAAAGCCAAGTACATGTGAATTGGGTGCTGTGTCTCTTTAAATCCCAAGTGCATTCCTCACATATCAGCTCTGTTTGTCTGGGGGGGGGAACCCTGGGTACTGGGAATTGTACCTGTGTCTGTGTCATTAGCTGCCCGGGGGCAAAACTACACCGTCATCTTTTTCTGCTTTATAGACAAACTCTGCCAGAAAAACTGCATTTTAATGACACATGTAACTATAAACCCAGTGAGAATGAGGAATGAATGGGTATTGGGGAGTTGTATCAGGAGTCAGAACCAGCAGTGCAGGGAAGGGAAAGGGACAGACACAGTGACAGTTACACATAACTATAAACCCAGTGAGAATGAGGAATGAATGGGTATTGGGGAGTTGTATCAGGGGTCAGAACCAGCAGTGCAGGGAAGGGAAAGGGACAAACACAGTGACAGTTACACATAACTATAAACCCAGTGAGAATGAGGGATGAATGGATATTGGGCAGTTGTATCAGGAGTCAGAACCAGCAGTGCAGGGAAGGGAAAGGGACAGACACAGTGACAGTTACACATAACTATAAACCCAGTGAGAATGAGGGATGAATGGATATTGGGGAGTTGTATCAGGAGTCAGAACCAGCAGTGCAGAGAAGGGAAAGGGACAGACACAGTGACAGTTACACATAACTATAAACCCAGTGAGAATGAGGAATGAATGGATATTGGGGAGTTGTATCAGGAGTCAGAACCAGCAGTGCAGGGAAGGGAAAGGGACAGACACAGTGACAGTTACACATAACTATAAACCCAGTGAGAATGAGGAATGAATGGATATTGGGGAGTTGTATCAGGAGTCAGAACCAGCAGTGCAGGGAAGGGAAAGGGACAGACACAGTGACAGTTACACATAACTATAAACCCAGTGAGAATGAGGGATGAATGGATATTGGGCAGTTGTATCAGGAGTCAGAACCAGCAGTGCAGGGAAGGGAAAGGGACAGACACAGTGACAGTTACACATAACTATAAACCCAGTGAGAATGAGGGATGAATGGATATTGGGGAGTTGTATCAGGAGTCAGAACCAGCAGTGCAGAGAAGGGAAAGGGACAGACACAGTGACAGTTACACATAACTATAAACCCAGTGAGAATGAGGAATGAATGGATATTGGGGAGTTGTATCAGGAGTCAGAACCAGCAGTGCAGGGAAGGGAAAGGGACAGACACAGTGACAGTTACACATAACTATAAACCCAGTGAGAATGAGGAATGAATGGATATTGGGGAGTTGTATCAGGAGTCAGAACCAGCAGTGCAGGGAAGGGAAAGGGACAGACACAGTGACAGTTACACATAACTATAAACCCAGTGAGAATGAGGAATGAATGGGTATTGGGGAGTTGTATCAGGAGTCAGAACCAGCAGTGCAGGGAAGGGAAAGGGACAGACACAGTGACAGTTACACATAACTATAAACCCAGTGAGAATGAGGAATGAATGGGTATTGGGGAGTTGTATCAGGAGTCAGAACCAGCAGTGCAGAGAAGGGAAAGGGACAGACACAGTGACAATTACACATAACTATAAACCCAGTGAGAATGAGGGATGAATGGATATTGGGGAGTTGTATCAGGAGTCAGAACCAGCAGTGCAGGGAAGGGAAAGGGACAGACACAGTGACAGTTACACATAACTATAAACCCAGTGAGAATGAGGAATGAATGGGTATTGGGGAGTTGTATCAGGAGTCAGAACCAGCAGTGCAGGGAAGGGAAAGGGACAGACACAGTGACAGTTACACATAACTATAAACCCAGTGAGAATGAGGAATGAATGGATATTGGGGAGTTGCTTAGAATTAGATTTTCTTTCTCTGGGCAAATAGCAGTGTTTGGGTGTAGTTCCCCTTTAGTCAGGAGTCGGTAGCTGCTGGCAGTGGGATTTGGTTTTGCTCAGACTGGGTGTTTTTCAAGGACTCGGCCTCCTGGAATGATATCCCCATAAAAGGCCGTTCCTGACTCTCCCTTGAGAGTTTCACTCACAGCAGGGAGTTTATGAGATTTTTTGCCGAATAAAATGACAGCAGATCATTTCCAGTTAGAAACAATCACCTTAATTGTGTGCCCCCACCTGTGCGACTGCTGCATTAATGCCCATTGTGTATGGGGGGGGGGAAGTGTGGGATAAAATATCCACAACAAAACCCTGTGTTAAAGCTTTATATACAGATATAGTCACTTAATTTAATTACAGGAGTGAAGTTGTTTTATTTACACAGGGGGGCTGTTCCTGCTGAATTGTTCTTAGTACAGGGGAATCATTATGGGCCATAGTTTTATGGTATCTCTCTGTACAGGCCATGAGCAAACTTAGGGGGCTGTTCCTGCTGAATTGTGCTTAGTACAGGGGAATCCCTATGTGCCATAGTTTTATGGTATCTCACTGTACAGGCCATGAGCAAACTTAGGGGGCTGTTCCTGCTGAATTGTGCTTAGTACAGGGGAATCCCTATGTGCCATAGTTTTATGGTATCTCGCTGTACAGGCTATGAGCAAACTTAGGGGGCTGTTCCTGCTGAATTGTGCTTAGTACAGGGGAATCCCTATGTGCCATAGTTTTATGGTATCTCGCTGTACAGGCTATGAGCAAACTTAGGGGGCTGTTCCTGCTGAATTGTGCTTAGTACAGGGGAATCCCTATGTGCCATAGTTTTATGGTATCTCTCTGTACAGGCTATGGGCAAACTTAGGGGGCTGTTCCTGCTGAATTGTGCTTAGTACAGGGGAATCCCTATGTGCCATAGTTTTATGGTATCTCTCTGTACAGGCTATGGGCAAACTTAGGGGGCTGTTCCTGCTGAATTGTGCTTAGTACAGGGGAATCCCTATGTGCCATAGTTTATGGTATCTCTCTGTACAGGCTATGAGCAAACTTAGGGGGCTGTTCCTGCCGAATTGTGCTTAGTACAGGGGAATCCCTATGTGCCATAGTTTTATGGTATCTCTCTGTACAGGCTATGAGCAAACTTAGGGGGCTGTTCCTGCTGAATTGTGCTTAGTACAGGGGAATCCCTATGTGCCATAGTTTTATGGTATCTCTCTGTACAGGCTATGAGCAAACTTAGGGGGCTGTTCCTGCCGAATTGTGCTTTGTCCCCATGGTTTTTAGGGAGACCTGTATCACTAGGGATCACAGATAGATGTTCCGTGCTGAGTCTGTGCCGCTGGGCCTGGAATTCCTGGTTGCTGGGATCACAGATAGTTGCAGTTCCGCACACACAGGGGCTGATTATCTAAACAAACCAGTTCAGCAGAAATGCACGAAATGCATCGCCTGGGGCCAAACTGCCTTCTGTGCTGTTTCCTAACACTCAGGAGTCGTCATCTCTGTTTGTTTGTGCCAAGAATTTCACCTCTCACTGAGGGGCGGGCAGGCCTGACAGCTAGAATGGTAAAGGGAAACTTGCCCCAAACAATCCTACGTCTGACGTGTAGATCAGTGTTGGACCAATGAGACGCCTGCGCTACTCTGATTTTAGGGTTATTCTAGGGTTCCAGCTCTAGCCCCTCCCCCCCCCCCCAGACAGCTGAAGTGGAATATCCGTTTGAAAAAATTTCAGCTATTTTTGGCTGAACCGAATTTAACTTGGAATATAAATGATGTGGGGACCCTGGTACAATGGGCGGAAGCTGCTGTCCTCTCCCAAAATCGCCTGTTTATCCACATTTTGCAACAAAATGATTTCAGCCCCATTACCTATAGCGACATAGCGGGGTTATTGGCCCGTTTTGCCCACCACTGGGGGTGAATTGGACAGTTACGGACAGACAGACTGATACTGACAGTTACAGACAGACTGATACTGACAGTTACAGACAGACTGAAACTGACAGTTACAGACAGACTGATACTGACAGTTACAGACAGACTGATACTGTCAGTTACAGACAGACTGATACTGACAGTTACAGACAGACTGATACTGACAGTTACAGACAGACTGATACTGCTCACCCCCAGTGGTGGGCAAAACGGGGCAATAAGAAGGTTTGGACCCTGCACCAGATTACATGGAGGCACCGTGCTGACCCATAAGGACTGTATCTGGCCCAATCAGAGTGGCCATTGTTTTGGTTCCATACACAGTCCAATAAGCTGCAATGAAGAGTAATGGGGGCCATACACTGTGTAATTGTCTACTGATATTCCCACCCACAGTGGGTGATATCGGGCTAATTGGGCCAAACAATGGCATTAAATATGGCTGCCGGACCAAGGACCGTGCCAACGAGCCCATGTGGTCCCCGATCCGATGGAAAAGTTAAACCTGCCCCATTGAGATCTGTCCAATTGTAGGCCAGATATCGGTTGGGTAGGCCCATCGGCCCATACACGGGCAGATAAGCAGAATTGGTCTAAAGGTCCTGAATCTGCAGCTGAAATCTGCCCCTGTATGGCCAGTATTGGCCCACGTAGGGCAATATTCAGGCAGGACCTGATCCTCAGGAGTGAGGTCTCCTATAGATCCAGCTGTAGCTTTGGAGACTGACAGTGGGAGTTGTAGTTCAGTAGCAGTGGGCCTGCTCAGCAGGGCGAGGGAGCGATTGCCTGGCAGGGAAGGCAGCTGTTCGCTGTCAGTCTGTCATGTTGTGGGTTTTTCCACGTCGCCCAGCTCCGTGCGGACAGATTTAGCCGCTTGTAGTGTCAGGGAAACACCTCCGAGCTGTTTGATGTCTCCCCCTGCCCCCAAGCCCCTGCCCCCCCAGTCCTTATCGCCTGCACCCATTGCTGGCACCGACACCCTATATTTACGGGAAGCCGATTATCTTGGTTTGGCTTTTGTCAGAGACTGAAAATAAACCTTTGATGCCAGGGGCTCGGGCACAGTCAGAGGTTTCCCAGCCGCAGCCCCAGGGCCCCAGATCCAAATATAACGCAGAGTCCTGTAATTTCTTCCCCTCGTGCCAATCTCTTGGTAACCAGGCACCCAGGGCGGGGGTATAATCACTGCAGCCTGTGGGGCAGTTGGAGGGGCCACATTCAAAGCAAAAAATGTCTATTTTTAGGTTTTCACTCCTTTCCCCCCTCTGCATATTTGTGTTCATTCCTATGAGGAGAGACCCCTCTGCACAGATTCTAATGAAACAGCGCCCCCCGGTGTTTCTAAAGAAGCATTTTTGGAATACACAGTAACAGGTATGGGATCCATTATCTGGAAATCTGTTATCCAGAAAGCTCAGAATTACGGGAAGGCCATCTACCATAGACTTCATTTTAATCAAATGATTCCCTTTTCTCTGTAATAATAAAACAGTACCTGTACTTGATCCCAATTAAGATATAATTACCCCTTATTGGGGGCAGAACAGCCCTATTGGGTTTATTTCATGGTTAAATGATTCCCTTTTCTCTGTAATAATAAAACAGTACCTGTACTTGATCCCAACTAAGATATAATTACCCCTTATTGGGGGCAGAACAGCCCTATTGGGTTTATTTCATGTTTAAATGATTCCCTTTTCTCTGTAATAATAAAACAGTACCTGTACTTGATCCCAACTAAGATATAATTACCCCTTATTGGGGCAGAACAGCCCTATTGGGTTTATTTAATGGTTAAATGATTCCCTTTTCTCTGTAATAATAAAACAGTACCTGTACTTGATCCCAACTAAGATATAATTACCCCTTATTGGGGGCAGAACAGCCCTATTGGGTTTATTTCATGGTTAAATGATTCCCTTTTCTCTGTAATAATAAAACAGTACCTGTACTTGATCCCAACTAAGATATACTTACCCCTTATTGGGGCAGAACAGCCCTATTGGGTTTATTTCATGGTTAAATGATTCCCTTTTCTCTGTAATAATAAAACAGTACCTGTACTTGATCCCAACTAAGATATAATTACCCCTTATTGGGGCAGAACAGCCCTATTGGGTTTATTTCATGGTTAAATGATTCCCTTTTCTCTGTAATAATAAAACAGTACCTGTACTTGATCCCAACTAAGATATAATTACCCCTTATTGGGGCAGAACAGCCCTATTGGGTTTATTTCCAGGATTCGGCCTTTTTCAGCCGGACTTAATTCTACTAGAAACCTGCGTGTTAGTAAGTAAAGCCGCCCCTGGGAATTGTGGGTAGGGGTTGGCAGATACCATAGGAGAGTAATAGCTGACACAAGAGCCAATGATTCCCTATGAATGGCGGATCTCTAACGGTTCCAGAAGCGGCAAATCCAGTTTTTCAAGCATCACAGAGGGCCGACCCGTCTGTCGGGTGTAATTGGAACACAAGAAATTATTTATTAATGGATACAATGTACCAGGGAGCGTCTCAGTTTGTGTAACAGGGAAACCCACTGTGTCGGTGCCTTAGGGCGATGCTCCTGGCTTCCCTTTGTAAGGCAGCCGCACACAGCAAGACTTGTATATGGATTTCATTACACCGTAGGGGTCATTTACCGGGGCCCCGATTGTTGAAATGATGCAAAGGGCTTTCCATTGGCGACTGCTGTTGTTGCTGGAGGGCCACTAACCATTCTGAAAAAACCCCGGCAGCCCAGACCCGATCCCTGATGCCCCTCCCCTGCCCACCGGTACATGCGCTCAGGGGAGGGTATCAGGCGCGGTGGGGGGTGCGGGGGACCCTGGGGTGGTAGCCCCAGTTGGCCCTGCACCCCTAGTCTGGCCCTGTCACCAGCTGAAACCCCTTCACATCACTTTGCGAAGATCTATCTCAGGCAACTGAATTGCTCTGTGGGTCCTTAGCCTTATTATGGGTGAAGACACACAGAGCTACTAGTTGCAGCTACTTGTCACAGCTACTAAAACCAATAATGCTGATCATTTACTGATAATTGCTATTATATATGTTTTTTACAAGAGGCAATTCTCAGTATTACCTATGGCAGGGTATTTTCTGGGGTTTAGTAGCCGTGACAAGTAGCTGCTACTAAGTAACTGAGCTACTAGTAGCAGCTACTACACGCCAAAAATCCCCTGCCATAGACAATACAGAGAATTGCCTTTGCTAAAACACACATAGAGACAATTATCAGTACATGATCAGCATTGTCTGTTTCTGTAGCTGCTACTAAGTAGCTGTGTGTGGCTTCACCCTCTATGTAGGACAATCTGGCAGCCACACGGGAATCCTCAGAGGGTTCCCCAGGGATCAGGGCCACTTATTGCCCAATTAGCACCTTGTAACAAACTCCATCACCCAGGAGGCGCCCAGGCCCCGTGATTGTCAGCTCTTGGGATCAGTTATTGGCCCTTATCAGCTTCCTGCGATATCTCCCTCTGCTCTTTGGCCCCAAGGACTCGCACTCAGTCTCTCTTGTTATGTACTACGGGGTTATCTGCATACAGAACTGCTGCTTTATCTGCTCTCTATGGAACGTCTCACTATACACAGTAATGGGGCCGCGGCACAGATAGAGGATGGAGGCCACGTTGCCTGTTCCTATGGAACGTGCTGGGCCAGAACCTCCATGTAACTGGGTTACAACAAACCTATTTACTTTCCCTGCATGGCTTGCTGGGGATTGTGGGTATTGGGTTTCACCACATGGGCTGCCTCTGCGTTCTATTGGCTACAGAATTCAGCTCCGCCTTCTACTTATCTCTTCTCGTGAGGATGATCCCATTATAAACTGGCTCTGTTTGTTGTTTTAGTGATAAGAAACACTCACAATCATTTTATTGCCTTAATTTTATTGCACTGCAGATAGGCCTTTGTATTGCACTCCCTGCGCCTTTATATTGCACTCCCTGCGCCTTTATATTGCACTCCCTGCGCCTTTGTATTGCACTCCCTGTGCCTTTAAATTGCACTCCCTGCGCCTTTAAATTGCACTCCCTGTGCCTTTATATTGCGCTCCCTGCGCCTTTACATTGCGCTCCCTGCGCCTTTGTATTGCGCTCTCTGCGCCTTTGTATTGCACTCCCTGCGCCTTTATATTGCACTCCCTGCGCCTTTGTATTGCGCTCCCTGCGCCTTTGTATTGCACTCCCTGCGCCTTTGTATTGCACTCCCTGCGCCTTTGTATTGCACTCCCTGCGCCTTTGTATTGCACTCCCTGCGCCTTTGTATTGCGCTCCCTGCGCCTTTGTATTGCGCTCCCTGCGCCTTTGTATTGCGCTCCCTGCGCCTTTGTATTGCACTCCCTGTGCCTTTATTGTCTCTGTCTATTTCTATGGGAAGGGCCCCTGCAGTGATACTGGTGTCCTATTCCCTGTATTTATGTATCAGAATCTCCCTTAAATATTTATATAGAAAGAATTTCTGTCCCTAATATTCACCATTCAGCATGAGAGCCCAAACTGGCCCAAAGGCCCTGAGATTTGGGGTGAGTACCCCTGGAACTATAGCAGGGTGACTGTTACCCCAATGTTTCTATATATCTGTAACCTTGTTATGGGCTAAGGGGGCCCAGCCTGAAGGCCAGTTAGGGGGGGATTTGGGGTGAGTGCTTATTTGTGCCCTGGGTACCCCTGGAACTATAGCGGGGTGACTGTTACCCCAATGTTTCTATATATCTGTAACCTTGTTATGGGCTAAGGGGGCCCAGCCTGAAGGCCAGTTAGGGGGGGATTTGGGGTGAGTGCTTATTTGTGCCCTGGGTACCCCTGGAACTATAGCGGGGTGACTGTTACCCCAATGTTTCTATATATCTGTAACCTTGTTATGGGCTAAGGGGGCCCAGCCTGAAGGCCAGTTAGGGGGGGATTTGGGGTGTGTGCTTATTTGTGCCCTGGGTACCCCTGGAACTATAGCGGGGTGACTGTTACCCCAATGTTTCTATATATCTGTAACCTTGTTATGGGCTAAGGGGGCCCAGCCTGAAGGCCAGTTAGGGGGGGATTTGGGGTGTGTGCTTATTTGTGCCCTGGGTACCCCTGGAACTATAGCGGGGTGACTGTTACCCCAATGTTTCTATATATCTGTAACCTTGTTATGGGCTAAGGGGGCCCAGCCTGAAGGCCAGTTAGGGGGGGATTTGGGGTGTGTGCTTATTTGTGCCCAGGGTACCCCTGGAACTATAGCAGGGCGACTGTTACCCCCAATGTTTCTATATATTTGTAACCTTGTTATGGGCTAAGGGGGCCCAGCCTGAAGGCCAGTTAGGGGGGGATTTGGGGTACTTATTTGTGCCCTGGGTACCCCTGGAACTATAGCGGGGTGACTGTTACCCCAATGTTTCTATATATCTGTAACCTTGTTATGGGCTAAGGGGGCCCAGCCTGAAGGCCAGTTAGGGGGGGATTTGGGGTGAGTGCTTATTTGTGCCCTGGGTACCCCTGGAACTATAGCGGGGTGACTGTTACCCCAATGTTTCTATATATCTGTAACCTTGTTATGGGCTAAGGGGGCCCAGCCTGAAGGCCAGTTAGGGGGGGATTTGGGGTGAGTGCTTATTTGTGCCCTGGGTACCCCTGGAACTATAGCGGGGTGACTGTTACCCCAATGTTTCTATATATCTGTAACCTTGTTATGGGCTAAGGGGGCCCAGCCTGAAGGCCAGTTAGGGGGGGATTTGGGGTGAGTGCTTATTTGTTCCCTGGGTACCCCTGGAACTATGAGCCAATCACAATGAGAGCAATATTACAGGGATCACTGCCTTGTTTGCGGCACTGGAAAGCTGGATTTTATAGACACTGAAATTGATTTCTAATTAAGTAGGAAACAGAGATATTATGTAATGAATCCATGTACAGTACAAGGCACAGCGAGGGCCGATAACACTGTTATTTTTATTAGGCTCAAAGAGCAGTCTCAGTGCTGTCTCAGGGCTTCTTGTGCCCATCAAGCCCTGGGCCGGCACCGGCTGCCAGGCACTGATCCCTTATGGCCATAGATCCGCAATATAACTGCAGTCAGGTTCTACCCATCATGCACTGGGGCTGTGCCACACTAACTAGCCCGCTGCTATTATTAAGCCTTTTCTTGTCCTTTAACGTGGCTAATGTGACTAACATGGCTGTTTCTTTGTTTAAAGATGATATTTCTGTACTAACCGACTTCCGGACCCCAGATTCGGCAGGTATCGTACTAACCGCAGTGTAACGCTATTGTGCCCGTCCTGTTTGGCGCCTTTGTCCCACGTCTCTTCTTTGTCTCATTCTGAATTCTGATAATAAAGCACAGAGGGAGGGTGTTTATAATATAAGTTTCCATTTGCACAGTCCGAGCGCACAATAGGCCTTTGTTATAGGATGTGGCAGTACTTAGGCCGCACTTACAGCCTTTTGTATATTTGCCTTTATGTATGTTGCTTGCCTTGGCTAATGCTTTCTCCATAAATTGTTGAATGAGCATCGGTAAGCAACATGGCCGCTCCCATTAATAAGCACTAATGTAAATATGCAGCAAAAAGAAACTGTTATGAGGTATAAAGAACTCCACAGATGTCAGGATCCCTATTGCACTAGTCCCACTGATTGTAGCCTTGAGCCCAACAACTGGGTTGCAAATGGAGTGTAGGTGCTTCCACTTCCTGTTTAGGGAGCGCCCCCACCAGGTCACTGATTGGCTGCCATTTGCAATCAATCGGGCAGGTTTGATTTTCCCTTTGGATCAGGGACAGCATTGGCTCATTGATTCGGCCCTTGTCCGTCATTGTAATTCGGTTGTTTGGCCCTAGGGGGGCATATCAGGAGAAGATCCGCTCGTTTGGCACCACAAATCATGGGGTCCTATACTATATAGTTAGCAGGGCAGTCCCCGTGGGGCACCATTTATTAGTCCATAGCCTGCATGGGCACTGCCAAGTAAGTAAAATAAGGCCCAATAGAAACATTAGCAATAAAATGCCACACCTGACCCTTTACAACCCAGACCCACCTGAACCCACCCCGTCCCAACCCAGACCCACCCGAACCCGCCCCGTCTCAACCCAGACCCACCCAAACCTGCCCCGTCTCAACCCAGACCCACCCAAACCCGCCCCGTCTCAACCCAGACCCACCCAAACCCGCCCCGTCTCAACCCAGACCCACCCAAACCCGCCCCTTCTCAACCCAGACCCACCCGAACCTGCCCCTTCTCAACCCATGCCCATCTGAACCCGCCCCTTCTCAACCCAGACTCACCTGAACCCAACCCTTCTCAACCCATGCCCATCTGAATCCGCCCCTTCTCAACCCAGACCCACCCGAACCTGCCCCTTCTCAACCCAGACCCACCCCGTCTTAACCCAGACCCCCCGAACCCACCCCGTCTTAACCCAGACCCACCCGAACCCACCCCTTCTCAACCCAGACCCACCCGAACCCAACCCTTCTCAACCCATGCCCACCTGAACCCGCCCCTTCTCAACCCAGACCCACCCAAACCCAACACTTTTCAACCCATGCCCACCCGAACCTGCCCCTTCTCAACCCATGCCCACCCGAACCCGCCCCTTCTCAACCCATGCCCATCTCAACCCGCCCCTTCTCAACCCATGCCCATCTCAACCCGCCCCTTCTCAACCCATGCCCATCTCAACCCGCCCCTTCTCAACCCATGCCCACCTCAATCTGCCCCTTCTTAACCCATGCCCATCTCAACCCGCCCCATCTCAACCCAGACCCACCCGAACCCAACCCTTCTCAACCCATGCCCATCTGAACCTGCCCCTTTGCCACACCTGGCAAAGCCCCTATCTGCCCCGTTACGCCTAGAGTGTGCCCACGTCCCAGCAAGCCCAGCACCCTTTATTGCCATGACTGCTGCAACAGGGCTACTGGCTATAGGCCCCCTGGTCCCCCCTGTAGCAGAGTTGGTTGCTCTATATAAATATGGCCAGCCAGTTATAGGTGCCTATTAATTAAAGGGGAACTGTAATTAACCTCTAATTAACCATTCATCATGTGGCTCTAACGTGCCTCCTTTTAACCACTTACATACCAAGAATGGTAAATTCTGTGATCCCGGCTGCCGACGCCTTAGAATCTACATCTCGGGTTTCTTCTGTGCAGCCGAGGGTTAAAGGGGCGTGAACAGAACTATTGTGTTTGTGCTTTCACTTGTGAATGTGCGTGTAATGTGTGTGTCACACACACGTGCTCCTTAACCCCTTTGTGTTCTGTGTCACCCTCATCTGTAGCCCCCCCCCCAAATTCTCTTTAATGTAATTGGATGTCTTGTTAATTGCTAATTAGCGTAACCTGCTTTCTGTATACTCTGTATTTCTCATTAATTCATGTGTTTCCTTTATATCAGCAGTCAGTTCTCTATGACCCCCCCCCCCCACGTCAGCCAATGACAAGGAATGTTTATAATTCCATTTAACCCTTCCTGCTCCGTTTGTCTCAAATCCGTGTCTGTGTTTCCCTAGGAGAGGACATCAATGGGTCCTTATTAGATAATAACTCTATCACCGACTCGGAACTGCCCGGCAACTCGGAGGTAAGAGAAAAGGCGTCATGAATGGAAATGAAAGAATATTTTTGTATTATTCCTATGTTTTTATTTCTGCGCTTCCATAAATGAGCAGTTAGATGCTGCTCCTGGCCATTCATTGTAAGGCTACTTCCAGCCACAGCTCTGAGACATCAGAAAATGGTTGGTGCCCTGGAAGCCCAGCCTTGGAGGAATACACAGGCAAGAGTAGGTACCTATAGCAACCAATTCATAATTAGCTCTCATTGGCCCACTGCTGTAGAACTAAGGAAAGAGGCCCACCCTAACCCAACCTTTCTCAACCCAGGCTCACCTGCCCCTTCTCAACCCAGACTCACCTGAACCTGCCCCTTCTCAACTCACATCCATATGAACCCGCCCCTTCTCAACACAGACCCACCCAAACCTGCCCCTTCTCAACTCACATCCATATGAACCTGCCCCTTCTCAACCCAGACTCACCTGAACCTGCCCCTTCTCAACTCACATCCATATGAACCTGCCCCTTCTCAACCCAGACTCACCTGAACCTGCCCCTTCTCAACTCACATCCATATGAACCCGCCCCTTCTCAACACAGACCCACCCAAACCTGCCCCTTCTCAACCCAGACCCACCCAAACCTGCCCCTTCTTAACTCACACCCATATGAACCTGCCCCTTCTCAACCCAGACCCACCCAAACCTGCCCCTTCTTAACTCACACCCATATGAACCTGCCCCTTCTTAACTCACATCCATATGAACCTGCCCCTTCTTAACTCACACCCATATGAACCTGCCCCTTCTTAACTCACACCCATATGAACCTGCCCCTTCTTAACTCACACCCATATGAACCTGCCCCTTCTTAACTCACACCCATATGAACCTGCCCCTTCTTAACTCACACCCATATGAACCTGCCCCTTCTCAACCCAGACCCACCCAAACCTGCCCCTTCTTAACTCACACCCATATGAACCTGCCCCTTCTTAACTCACATCCATATGAACCTGCCCCTTCTTAACTCACACCCATATGAACCTGCCCCTTCTTAACTCACACCCATATGAACCTGCCCCTTCTCAACCCAGACCCACCCAAACCTGCCCCTTCTTAACTCACACCCATATGAACCTGCCCCTTCTTAACTCACATCCATATGAACCTGCCCCTTCTTAACTCACACCCATATGAACCTGCCCCTTCTTAACTCACACCCATATGAACCTGCCCCTTCTTAACTCACACCCATATGAACCTGCCCCTTCTCAACCCAGACCCACCCAAACCTGCCCCTTCTTAACTCACATCCATATGAACCTGCCCCTTCTTAACTGACATCCATATGAACCTGCCCCTTCTCAACCCAGACCCACCCAAACCTGCCCCTTCTTAACTCACACCCATATGAACCTGCCCCTTCTCAACCCAGACCCACTGAACCTGCCCCTTCTCAACTCACGCCCATATGAACCCACCCCTTCTCAACACAGACCCACTGAACCCGCCCCTTCTCAATCCAGGCCCATCTGAACCCGCCCCTTTTCAACGCAGGCCCACCGAACCCGCCTCTTTTCAACCCAGGCCCACCGAACCCGCCCCTTCTCAACCCAGGCCCATCCTTCTCAACCCAGGCCCTTCTAAACCCGCCCCTTTTCAACCCATGCCCATCTGTACCCGCCCCTTCTCAACCCACGCCCATCTGAACCCAACCCTTTTCAACACAGACCCCCCTGATCCCGCCCCTTCTCAACCCATGCCCATTTGAACCCGCCCCTTCTCAACCCACGCCCATCTGAACCCGCCCCTTCTCAACCCATGCCCATCTGAACACGCCCCTTTTCAACACAGAGCCACAAAACCCGCTCCTTCTCAACCCATGCCCATCTGAACCCCCCTTCTCAACCCACGCCCATCTGAACACGCCCCTTTTCAACACAGAGCCACAAAACCCGCCCCTTCTCAACCCATGCCCATCTGAACCCCCTTTCTCAACCCACGCCCATCTGAACCCCCCCTTCTCAACCCATGCCCATCTGAACCCCCCTTCTCAACCCACGCCCATCTGAACACGCCCCTTTTCAACACAGAGCCACAAAACCCGCCCCTTCTCAACCCATGCCCATCTAAACCCCCCTTCTCAACCCACGCCCATCTGAACCCCCCCTTCTCAACCCAGACCCATCTGAACCCCCCCTTCTCAACCCACGCCCATCTGAACCCCCCTTCTCAACCCACGCCCATCTGAACCCCCCCTTCTCAACCCAGACCCATCTGAACCCCCCCTTCTCAACCCACGCCCATCTAAAACTGCTCTCTGGTCAAACTTGGCCCATTCCTGATTGGCTCAGTTCAGCATACAGAACCTTTACACGGGAGTTCTCTTAAATCAAATTAATTCCCAAAAACCCTTCCCTCTTGTAGAAATTGAAAGTAAATTCCCCAGATCCCCCCCCCCCTCCTATTGGCAGCTGTGAGTAACTGATAGGGTGACGGGCGAGTCCCTGCAGCCAAGTTTCCGGGTGCTTTAGCCCTTAGATCCCGATACAAATGATCTGTGTATATAAACACAGGGTGATATATCAGCTGCTCTGTATGAGAAACACATGGAACAAAAACGAGAGCTGAGTGCGGCTGTGAGAGACGCAGAACTGCAACTCCCCTCCCGTGGCGCCACTGCTGGCTGTGCAGCCTGAGCCACATTCAAAACCAGGAGTGGATCTCCCCAAATAACCGGATCCCATAACCACAGGCACAGCCGGATCCCTGTGCTCTCACCTATGCCTGCATTACAGTTCCATTGATTTAACCCAGTGGGGATCATTCTGCAGCCCTGGGGGGGGGGGCATCCAGGCACTTTGAGCATTGTGTACCCCAAAAATGTGGCGTCAGAACACCCTAAACTGCCATCAGTGTGATCTGTGCTGTATTCAAGTCCAACGGTCATTTTGGATCAGTCAGAACCGGCTGCTCTATATCTGCCCCAAGGGTTAACCCCCAGCTGAGGGCAGAATTTATAAGACAAGGAATGTAATAAAGATGATTGTGCTCATGGCGTAATGAGATCTGCTCCTTGCCAGCCCGGGATTAGCCACAGCCCTGCGTAATGCCATCTGCTCCCTGTGCATGACGTTTATCCCCCCCCGGCCTCCCTTCTAATACCCAGCCCCCCTGCTGTGTGCCCCCTTGCACTGAAATGTATGGAATGGTTTTTTTTTACGTCCCCACTAACCGCCATTGTGTATATCTCTCCCACCGTGACCACGGCAGGGCTTGAGCAGCACAGAAAGCACATTTCTCATCTCCAATCACCAGAGGGTAAGAAGCCGCTGCCCCCGTGCATGGGTACCGTAGGTGGGCATGGTGCTTGTAGCTGGTGGTAGTCTCGTGGCGTGGTGTCTTGTCTGTAAGAAAAAGCACATTCCAACTGCCCGGCGTACTTTCCCTTTATTATCCCCTAAAGCAGAAGCGCCAGTTAGTCTAGGGCTGCATTTGGGTGCCGCTTACAGCCATGACTTCCTATAGGAATCTATAATATAACTGACTTTGTTCCTGACCGCTTACTGATTGGATACTCTTTCCACCAATCAGTGGGCAGCTACTAGGGACTGCTGTCTAAGCAGTAGGTGGAATCGATGATTTGGGGCAATCCCATAATCCTCCCCAAAGCAACTTGGGCCACTTAGTAGCAATGTGGCCCTGTTCTCGGTTGCCAATGGGGCAACGTTGTAGTGATGGGGAATAGTATGGAAGGGGTAAGTGGAATGTGGTTTTTGTGCTGTAGGTAAGTGGCCTTTTGCTGTGTAGTTGTCTCCTGGTTTGGCTACTAATGAGCTTTTCCCTTTCCTTTTTATACTAATTACATATCATACTGCATTTAACGGCTGCTTCCCTCCATTACTAACGGTTTCCTTTTCAGCAAGACCATGTGACCACCAACACCCGTCAGTTCCGTGTTTACATACAGTTCCCGGGATCTCGGCGCGCGGAACGGTGACAAATGTATTGAAAAAGGGGGAAAGTTGCTACGTTGCTTTAAGTAGAGATGTTTACGGGGGAATTTTCAGCTGGCGGAGAAACGGCCCAACCTGCCATTAGTTTTAATGGAAAGGTGCCCATGTTCTATGTTCCCAATGGCTACAAAGAGTCAAGTGACTTTATTTTGCCCATAAATCCCCCCCTTTTGCATTGCCGGCCCCCTCTCGTGCGTCTGCTCCTGGGGCTCATTATATTGATAAGATCTTACGGGGGATTTTTCAGCTGGCGGAGAAACGGCCCAACCTGCCATTAGTTTTAATGGAAAGGTGCCCATGTTCTATGTTCCCAATGGCTACAAAGAGTCAAGTGACTTTATTTTGCCCATAAATCCCCCCCTTTTGCATTGCCGGCCCCCTCTCGTGCGTCTGCTCCTGGGGCTCATTATATTGATAAGATCTTACGGGGGATTTTTCAGCTGGCGGAGAAACGGCCCTGCCATTAGTTTTAATGGAAAGGTGCCCATGTTCTATGTTCCCAATGGCTACAAAGAGTCACGTGACTTTATTTTGCCCATAAATCCCCCCCTTTCGCATTGCTGGCCCCCTCGCGTGCCTCTTCTCCTGCCTGGGGCTCATTATATTGATAAGATCTTACGGGGGATTTTTCAGCTGGCGGAGAAACGGCCAAACCTGCCATTAGTTTTAATGGAAAGGTGCCCATGTTGTATGTTCCCAATGGCTACAAAGAGTCACGTGACTTTATTTTGCCCATAAATCCCCCCCCCTTTTGCATTGCCGGCCCCCTCTCGTGCCTCTGCTCCTGGGGCTCATTATATTGATAAGATCTTTAGTGACTCCTTTGTCTCTTATCTGGCACCGCAGTAACATTTATTTACCTACTAGTTCAGGTCACATTTGCATGACAAATATTCCCCAGACTTTCTGTGTAAATCACACCCACGAGACCTCTCCCTCTCTCTCAGGCACTCAATAGACAGCCAAGCAAGATAAAGGGCCGGCGTCTCCATTCTCTGTCAGTAATGAACCTGCCGGCAATGGCTCAGGATGAACCTCTGGCTTTTATGGAGTCAGAGCGGCCGACTGCATTTTGGTTTCTTTGTAACGAGCAGTACCGTTCCCTCTGTATTCTGGATGATACATTTTGTGTATATAATGGGGCAAGCAACATGGCAGCTTCACTATATGTAGCGCACAAATGTTCTGCACATACACACTACTCCTGTACTTTCTAATGGAAACAATATGAATATGTACAGTATATATATAACCTCAGGGCCCAGGCCAGTAAGTGACTCCCCAACCTCGGGGCCCAGGCCAGTAAGTGACTCCCCAACCTCGGGGCCCAGGCCAGTAAGTGACTCCCCAACCTCGGGGCCCAGGCCAGTAAGTGACTCCCCAACCTCGGGGCCCAGGTCAGTAAGTGACTCCCCAACCTCGGGGCCCAGGTCAGTAAGTGACTCCCCAACCTCAGGGCCCAGGCCAGTAAGTGACTCCCCAACCTCGGGGCCCAGGTCAGTAAGTGACTCCCCAACCTCGGGGCCCAGGTCAGTAAGTGACTCCCCAACCTCGGGGCCCAGGTCAGTAAGTGACTCCCCAACCTCGGGGCCCAGGTCAGTAAGTGACTCCCCAACCTCGGGGCCCAGGTCAGTAAGTGACTCCCCAACCTCGGGGCCCAGGCCAGTAAGTGACTCCCCAACCTCGGGGCCCAGGTCAGTAAGTGACTCCCCAACCTCGGGGCCCAGGTCAGTAAGTGACTCCCCAACCTCGGGGCCCAGGCCAGTAAGTGACTCCCCAACCTCGGGGCCCAGGTCAGTAAGTGACTCCCTAACCTCGGGGCCCAGGCCAGTAAGTGACTCCCCAACCTCGGGGCCCAGGCCAGTAAGTGACTCCCCAACCTCGGGGCCCAGGCCAGTAAGTGACTCCCCAACCTCGGGGCCCAGGCCAGTAAGTGACTCCCCACCCTTAGGGCCAGGCCAGTAAGGGACCTACCACCCTCGGGGGCCCAGGCCAGTAAGTGACTCCCCAACCTCGGGGCCCAGGCCAGTAAGTGACTCCCCAACCTCGGGGCCCAGGCCAGTAAGTGACTCCCCAACCTCAGGGCCAGGCCAGTAAGTGACTCCCCAACCTTAGGGCCAGGCCAGTAAGGGACCTACCACCCTCGGGGCCCAGGCCAGTAAGTGACTCCCCAACCTCAGGGCCAGGCCAGTAAGTGACTCCCCAACCTCAGGGCCAGGCCAGTAAGTGACTCCCCAA
This sequence comes from Xenopus tropicalis, assembly GCF_000004195.4. Taxonomy (NCBI): domain Eukaryota; kingdom Metazoa; phylum Chordata; class Amphibia; order Anura; family Pipidae; genus Xenopus; species Xenopus tropicalis. Next base: position 5,505,393 of record NC_030680.2, on the reverse strand, counting down.
CCTTAGGGCCAGGCCAGTAAGGGACCTACCACCCTCGGGGCCCCTTGGATATGACTGGAATATGGCTGCTATAAGTGTCAGTTTCTGTGCTTCACTCACCGCATGTCTCTGCTTGTTTCACCCAAACTGAATTGTGCCCCCTTTGTACCAATATCTGCCCCCCCCCCCCCTTCCCTTGTGGAGTTGGCCGGCCAAGTGCAGACTCTTTGCCATGGCAGTTTGTGAGATTCTGTTTATGAATTATTTTGTAACGTTATTTGCTGGTTACTCCGCAGAAATGGCGCAAAATGAACTTGTTCCTGAAGCGTCGCCTCAGGGTAAACCCAGATTTGCTTTGGTTTGATCAGTGTTTCTGCCCGGCGTTGGAGTTGCCATGTTGCTTCTCTAACCTGTTTCCTTTGCATGACCGGTTATACGGTGTGGGGCTGATTTTAGCGAATGGCCTGCTTTGATTGGGTTTTGGTGCTTGACGTTTGTCCCCACTATAGTAACCTATAGCAGCCAATCAAATGCTTTCTCTGGTGTGGGCAGAATTACAGGGGCTCAGGGTTAAAATAGACTTGGCATGTCCCATTATGCATAGACAGGACGGTCTGACCTTTGGCCCTTGAGCTGTTGCTTGAACTAACATTCCCAACACTGCTTGATGCCCCTCAGCTGCCGGTGGGTGCTGGGAGTTGTAATTCAATAGCAATGAAGGGTTGCAGGTTGTTTCACCATATTCCTCTCCTTATTGCATTTTACCCTTTTGTTTCCATCTTGTCCTACTGTCTCCAATTTGTCCAAAGTTTTTCCTTTGTCCTACTGTCTTTACTTGCTCTTCTGTCTCCATCTTGCTCTACTTTCGCCATCTTGCCCTACTGTCTCCATCTTGCCCTACTGTCTCCATCTTGCCCTGCTGTCTCCATTTTGTCCTACTGTCTCCATCTTGCCCTACTGTCTCCATCTTGCCCTACTGTCTCCATCTTGCCCTACTGTCTCCATCTTGCCCTACTGTCTCCATCTTGTCCTACTGTCTCCATCTTGCCCTACTGTCTCCATCTTGCCCTACTGTCTCCATCTTGCCCTACTGTCTCCATCTTGCCCTACTGTCTCCATCTTGCCCTACTGTCTCCATCTTGCCCTACTGTCTCCATCTTGCCCTACTGTCTCCATCTTGCCCTACAGTCTCCATCTTGCCCTACAGTCTCCATCTTGCCCTACTGTCTCCATCTTCTCCTACTGTCTCCATCTTGTCCTACTGTCTCCATCTTGCCCTGCTGTCTCCATTTTGTCCTACTGTCTCCATCTTGCCCTACTGTCTTCATCTTGTCCTGCTCTTTCCATCTTGTCCTGCTCTTTCCAGTACAGTATGGGGGTACAACTTATTGTGTGCCCAGAACATTCCTTCTCTGTATATTTGTATTTCTACATATGGGTAGGAGGTGCCATAGTGTTTCCCTTAGACAATACAGTATGGGGGTACAGCTTATTGTGTGCCCAGAACATTCCTTCTCTGTATATTTGTATTATACATATGGGTAGGGGGTGCCATAGTGTTTCCCTTAGACAGTACAGTATGGGGGTACAGCTTATTGTGTGCCCAGAACATTCCCTCTCTGTATATTTGTATTTATACATATGGGTAGGGGGTGCCATAGTGTTTCCCTTAGACAGTACAGTATGGGGGTACAACTTATTGTGTGCCCAGAACATTCCTTCTCTGTATATTTGTATTTCTACATATGGGTAGGAGGTGCCATAGTGTTTCCCTTAGACAATACAGTATGGGGGTACAGCTTATTGTGTGCCCAGAACATTCCTTCTCTGTATATTTGTATTTATACATATGGGTAGGGGGTGCCATAGTGTTTCCCTTAGACAGTACAGTATGGGGGTACAGCTTATTGTGTGCCCAGAACATTCCCTCTCTGTATATTTGTATTTATACATATGGGTAGGGGGTGCCATAGTGTTTCCCTTAGACAGTACAGTATGGGGGTACGGCTTATTGTGTGCCCAGAACATTCCTTCTCTGTATATTTGTATTTATACATATGGGTAGGGGGTGCCATAGTGTTTCCCTTAGACAGTACAGTATGGGGGTACAGCTTATTATGTGCCCAGAACATTCCTTCTCTGTATATTTGTATTTATACATATGGGTAGGAGGTGCCATAGTGTTTCCCTTAGACAGTACAGTATGGGGGTACAGCTTATTGTGTGCCCAGAACATTCCTTCTCTGTATATTTGTATTTATACATATGGGTAGGAGGTGCCATAGTGTTTCCCTTAGACAGTACAGTATGGGGGTACAGCTTATTGTGTGCCCAGAACATTCCTTCTCTGTATATTTGTATTTATACATATGGGTAGGAGGTGCCATAGTGTTTCCCTTAGACAGCACCGTATGAGGGTGTGTTTGGGGTGTGCCCAGAACATTCTTCTGCACTAATTGATACTGGTGGGAGCTGCCAGGTTGCTTTCCTATCACAGGCATTTTCCATACTCTTTTTGAGAGCACCACCATCTGCTGGTCAGAAATGGCATCACATGTTGCCTATAGGAGTATATTATACACAGTCCTTCTTTGCATGCTGTATTATGAAATGAGGGTCTTGCCCCACAGCACATAGGGTAGGTATCCGACACTGGGAATAAGGGGCATTTGTGTTTCCTGCATTACAACACAAATGCCAATCATGAATAGATATAAAATATTGATTTCCTTTTATCTCCTCCCCCCCCCCCCCCCACAGATAGACAAACATGCGCAGAGCAAGGACTCGGTGTTCTTCTGGGATGGATCCCGGCGGATAGATTTTGTTCTTTCCTACACTGAAGACACAGGCAAAGACGCTGAGAAGAAAGCGGTAAGTACTCAAAGGGGAGCTAAATATCCAACTGTGCCTACATGGGGGTAACTATGGGGGGGCCAAACTAAGGGTAAGGGGCTGCTATTGGTTCTTTGGTGTCATGCATTGCCCTATGGGGTAATTATATCTTAGTTGGGATCAAGTACAGGTACTGTTTTATTATTACAGAGAAAAGGGAATCATTTAACCATTAAATAAACCCAATAGGGCTGTTCTGCCCCAATAAGGGGTAATTATATCTTAGTTGGGATCAAGTACAGGTACTGTTTTATTATTACAGAGAAAAGGGAATCATTTAACCATTAAATAAACCCAATAGGGCTGTTCTGCCCCAATAAGGGGTAATTATATCTTAGTTGGGATCAAGTACAGGTACTGTTTTATTATTACAGAGAAAAGGGAATCATTTAACCATTAAATAAACCCAATAGGACTGTTCTGCCCCCAATAAGGGGTAATTATATCTTAGTTGGGATCAAGTACAGGTACTGTTTTATTATTACAGAGAAAAGGGAATCATTTAACCATTAAATAAACCCAATAGGACTGTTCTGCCCCCAATAAGGGGTAATTATATCTTAGTTGGGATCAAGTACAGGTACTGTTTTATTATTACAGAGAAAAGGGAATCATTTAACCATTAAATAAACCCAATAGGACTGTTCTGCCCCCAATAAGGGGTAATTATATCTTAGTTGGGATCAAGTACAGGTACTGTTTTATTATTACAGAGAAAAGGGAATCATTTAACCATTAAATAAACCCAATAGGGCTGTTCTGCCCCAATAAGGGGTAATTATATCTTAGTTGGGATCAAGTACAGGTACTGTTTTATTATTACAGAGAAAAGGGAATCATTTAACCATTAAATAAACCCAATAGGACTGTTCTGCCCCCAATAAGGGGTAATTATATCTTAGTTGGGATCAAGTACAGGTACTGTTTTATTATTACAGAGAAAAGGGAATCATTTAACCATTAAATAAACCCAATAGGACTGTTCTGCCCCAATAAGGGGTAATTATATCTTAGTTGGGATCAAGTACAGGTACTGTTTTATTATTACAGAGAAAAGGGAATCATTTAACCATTAAATAAACCCAATAGGGCTGTTCTGCCCCAATAAGGGGTAATTATATCTTAGTTGGGATCAAGTACAGGTACTGTTTTATTATTAGAGAGAAAAGGGAATCATTTAACCATTAAATAAACCCAATAGGGCTGTTCTGCCCCCAATAAGGGGTAATTATATCTTAGTTGGGATCAAGTACAGGTACTGTTTTATTATTACAGAGAAAAGGGAATCATTTAACCATTAAATAAAGATTACACTTCCCAGTGTGCCCCACACAATATACCCAACCTGCATTCTCTTCCTACTCACAGAGGGTGCTGATAGTTGTAGTTCTGCAGCTTTAGGGCTGTGGGCTGAAGCAGATCTATTGTATATTGCCCACAGGCCATCAGTAAGGGCAGCCCTACAGGGACTCCTCTGGATCACTTCCCACATGTCAGAGCTTGGGAAGGAACCCAGTAACCTATGCACCATATTACAGATATACATAGCGCGAGGGGTGGGGGCTTCCTGTCCTCCCTGTGCCCATATCCGCACGATACTCTTATCAGCCTCCTTCACTCTAAAGGGAAATGCGTTATAAATAGCCAAAGGTTTATCTTGCATTTATTTTCCATCATATTGAACATGTAGTATATAAGGGTATATGTGTGCCCAGAGCATTCCTTCTCTGTATATTTGTATTTATACATATGGGTAGGGGGTGCCATAGTGTTTCCCTTAGACAGTACAGTATGGAGGTACAGCTTATTGTGTGCCCAGAACATTCCTTCTCTGTATATTTGTATTTATTTTGTTATCACACACAGATCCATAATTTGCCCTTGAGATAAAGCGAGTAGATAATCAGATACATGTGAGTGAGAGGTCACAAGGAGATTGCTGCTCAGATAATATAAAGTACAGATCTTAGATAAAATACTATATATTGTACAAACGGACATAAATGAACCTTGGGGTTATTCACATAACTAGTCTTGATGCCCCTCATTGTATAAAAGCCATTGGAAAATGTTATATTTATAGCACAGGAATTGGAAGGGAAGGACCATATAATGGTTCATGCTCTGAATGTAAAATTCACTTTGTTACTACTGCCACCTACTGGGCTTATTGCAAAGGCCAACCCAAAGAACAGAATGGCACACAGTGACAGTTACACATAACTATAAACCCAGTGAGAATGAGGGATGAATGGGTATTGGGGAGTTGTATCAGGAGTCAGAACCAGCAGTGCAGGGAAGGGAAAGGGACAGACACAGTGACAGTTACACATAACTATAAACCCAGTGAGAATGAGGGATGAATGGATATTGGGGAGTTGTATCAGGAGTCAGAACCAGCAGTGCAGGGAAGGGAAAGGGACAGGCACAGTGACAGTTACACATAACTATAAACCCAGTGAGAATGAGGGATGAATGGATATTGGGGAGTTGTATCAGGAGTCAGAACCAGCAGTGCAGGGAAGGGAAAGGGACAGACACAGTGACAGTTACACATAACTATAAACCCAGTGAGAATGAGGGATGAATGGGTATTGGGGAGTTGTATCAGGAGTCAGAACCAGCAGTGCAGGGAAGGGAAAGGGACAGGCACAGTGACAGTTACACATAACTATAAACCCAGTGAGAATGAGGGATGAATGGATATTGGGGAGTTGTATCAGGAGTCAGAACCAGCAGTGCAGGGAAGGGAAAGGGACAGACACAGTGACAGTTACACATAACTATAAACCCAGTGAGAATGAGGGATGAATGGGTATTGGGGAGTTGTATCAGGAGTCAGAACCAGCAGTGCAGGGAAGGGAAAGGGACAGACACAGTGACAGTTACACATAACTATAAACCCAGTGAGAATGAGGATGAATGGGTATTGGGGAGTTGTATCAGGAGTCAGAACCAGCAGTGCAGGGAAGGGAAAGGGTCAGACACAGTGACAGTTACACATAACTATAAACCCAGTGAGAATGAGGAATGAATGGATATTGGGGAGTTGTATCAGGAGTCAGAACCAGCAGTGCAGGGAAGGGAAAGGGACAGACACAGTGACAGTTACACATAACTATAAACCCAGTGAGAATGAGGGATGAATGGATATTGGGGAGTTGTATCAGGAGTCAGAACCAGCAGTGCAGGGAAGGGAAAGGGACAGACACAGTGACAGTTACACATAACTATAAACCCAGTGAGAATGAGGGATGAATGGATATTGGGGAGTTGTGTCAGGAGTCAGAACCAGCAGTGCAGGGAAGGGAAAGGGACAGACACAGTGACAGTTACACATAACTATAAACCCAGTGAGAATGAGGAATGAATGGATATTGGGGAGTTGTATCAGGAGTCAGAACCAGCAGTGCAGGGAAGGGAAAGGGACAGACACAGTGACAGTTACACATAACTATAAACCCAGTGAGAATGAGGAATGAATGGATTTGGGGAGTTGTATCAGGAGTCAGAACCAGCAGTGCAGGGAAGGGAAAGGGACAGACACAGTGACAGTTACACATAACTATAAACCCAGTGAGAATGAGGAATGAATGGATTTGGGGAGTTACTTAGAATTACATTTTCTTTCAGTGGGCTCAGAAATAGTTTTGGGGTGTAGTTCCCCTTTAAATTGTTAGTTTCTTCTGTATTTTCTTTATCTGGTGTGGTTTATATATAATATTGACACATTTTGTTTTTTTCTTACAGGAGAGAAGAAGAGAGTTTGAATTAAATTTACAGAAATCAGGATTGGAATTAGAGACAGAAGACAAAAAGGTAAGTACCTATTATACTGTACTATATATACAGAACATTCCTTCTCTGTATATTTGTATTTGTATTTATACATATGGGTAGGAGGTGCCATAGTGTTTCCCTTAGACAGTACAGTATGGGGGTACAGCTTATTGTGTGCCCAGAACATTCCCTCTCTGTATATTTGTATTTATACATATGGGTAGGAGGTGCTATAGTGTTTCCCTTAGACAGTACAGTATGGGGGTACAGCTTATTGTGTGCCCAGAACATTCCCTCTCTGTATATTTGTATTTATACATATGGGTAGGAGGTGCTATAGTGTTTCCCTTAGACAGTACAGTATGGGGGTACAGCTTATTGTGCGCCCAGAACATTCCCTCTCTGTATATTTGTATTTATACATATGGGTAGGGGGTGCCATAGTGTTTCCCTTAGACAGTACAGTATGGGGGTACAGCTTATTGTGTGCCCAGAACATTCCTTCTCTGTATATTTGTATTTATACATATGGGTAGGAGGTGCCATAGTGATTCCCTTAGACAGTACAGTATGGGGGTACAGCTTATTATGAGAGGGAGCTGCCATGTTACTTACAGAGTAAGTCCATTTTTCTTGCAGGAATCTGAAAATGGGAAAACCTACTTTGTAAAAATCCACGCGCCCTGGGAGGTTCTAACAACTTACGCAGAAGTCCTAAACCTCAAAATGCCCCTCAAGGCTGATGATTTAAAAGATGATTCTGAGAACATTCTGAGCCACGTGCTGAAACTGTTCAAGCTGCCGCAGGAGGTCATGTATCCCGAGCCGGACTATTTCACTGCGCCGTTCCGGAAGGATAAACAGGAGCTCTTCCGTACTGAGGAAAGGGAGAAATTCTTCACCCCATCAACCCGAAACAGAATTGTACGTAAGGCGTCCTGTACCCCTGTGTGTAGCCTGAGCTGGGGGGCAATTTATATGTTTATTGGATCAGAACTGCTGGTCTACAGAACTTCAGCTGAATCATTAATATGGACATTGTATCTCTCTGTACAGGCTATGAGCAAACTTAGGGGGCTGTTCCTGCTGAATTGTGCTTAGTACAGGGGAATCCCTATGTGCCATAGTTTTATGGTATCTCTCTGTACAGGCTATGGGCAAACTTAGGGGGCTGTTCCTGCTGAATTGTGCTTAGTACAGGGGAATCCCTATGTGCCATAGTTTTATGGTATCTCTCTGTACAGGCTATGAGCAAACTTAGGGGGCTGTTCCTGCTGAATTGCGCTTAGTACAGGGGAATCCCTATGTGGCATAGTTTTATGGGATCTCTCTGTATAGGCTATGAGCAAACTTAGGGGGCTGTTCCTGCTGAATTGTGCTTAGTACAGGGGAATCCCTATGTGCCATAGTTTTATGGTATCTCTCTGTACAGGCTATGAGCAAACTTAGGGGGCTGTTCCTGCTGAATTGTGCTTAGTACAGGGGAATCCCTATGTGCCATAGTTTTATGGTATCTCTCTGTACAGGCTATGGGCAAACTTAGGGGGCTGTTCCTGCTGAATTGTGCTTAGTACAGGGGAATCCCTATGTGCCATAGTTTTATGGTATCTCTCTGTACAGGCTATGAGCAAACTTAGGGGGCTGTTCCTGCTGAATTGTGCTTAGTACGGGGGAATCCCTATGTGCCATAGTTTTATGGTATCTCTCTGTACAGGCTATGAGCAAACTTAGGGGGCTGTTCCTGCTGAATTGTGCTTAGTACAGGGGAATCCCTATGTGCCATCGTTTTATGGTATCTCTCTGTACAGGCTATGAGCAAACTTAGGGGGCTGTTCCTGCTGAATTGTGCTTAGTACAGGGGAATCCCTATGCTGCCATAGTTTTATTGTATCTCTCTGTACAGGCTATGAGCAAACTTAGGGGGCTGTTCCTGCTGAACTGTGCTTAGTACAGGGGAATCCCTATGCTGCCATAGTTTTATTGTATCTCTCTGTACAGGCTATGAGCAAACTTAGGGGGCTGTTCCTGCTGAATTGTGCTTAGTACAGGGGAATCCCTATGCTGCCATAGTTTTATTGTATCTCTCTGTACAGGCTATGAGCAAACTTAGGGGGCTGTTCCTGCTGAACTGTGCTTAGTACAGGGGAATCCCTATCTATGTTAGTGATGCTGATATTTTCCCTCTCACAGGTGTATTACATTCTCTCTCGCTGCCATTATGGGGAAGAAGAAGGGAAGAAAAAGTTTGGGATTAAGAGACTCCTGACCAACGGGTCGTACTTGGATGCCTACCCCCTCCATGATGTACGTATCATATTTGTGGTTCTGATGGACCCCTCGTTTTTTTGCAGGGAACAGGGAAGCCGGATGAATGACGGGAGGTCGGCAGGTTCTGAGTGTTTGGTTGTTACAGTGTATCTCTTGGTCATAAACACAGAGATTTGGTTGAACAATTCCCAGCCAATCACAATTACTTTTTATAAAGCGTGGGTAATGACAAGTAATAATGCTGATTCATTACATGAAAGGTTAGCCTTATGGCTGGCATCGGCCAATCAGGCAATAGCTTTTACTTATCCAAGCGTGTCTCAGCAGTGAAAGCAGACACCTGATTGGATACTGGTTATAAGCAGACCCATTCTAAGTATCCAGTATCCACTGTGATCCCAAACTGCTCTGTGACTGGCCTTTTTGCCCCCTGGGAGCCCACTTTTACGATTTAATTTGTCAGTAATTCTTATTGGACCCAAGGGCCCAAAATGATCACTCAGCGTGAGAGGAATTGTTGTCTCATCGCCATAGCAACTAAAACTTGGTTAATTACTTTATTTCCCTTTCTGTTATCTGCGCTGCTATTTCGGTCTCTCTGACTGTGGTTTTACTTCCCCTTCAGTGTCAGTATTGGAAGAAAACAGATGAAAGGAACTGCGAGAGATACACTCTATATACTCACTGGGCAAAGTTTACCCGCTTCTATAAGGAACAGCCTCTGGATCTGATTAGGTGGGTGGGAAGAGTCTGACGCTGGCTAAATGGCTGGTACTGGCTTCATATATCTTGGGTCCAGAACTGATAAGTGGCGTTCAGAGTTCAGGGTTTTCTCTGGCTCCCTCCCATATGTATAAACACAAATATACAGAGAAGGAATGTTCTGGGCACACAATAAGCTGTACCCCCATACTGTACTGTCTAAGGGAAACACTATGGCACCCCCTACCCATATGTATAAATACAAATATACAGAGAGGGAATGTTCTGGGCACACAATAAGCTGTACCCCCATACTGTACTGTCTAAGGGAAACACTATGGCACCCCCTACCCATATGTATAAATACAAATATACAGAGAAGGAATGTTCTGGGCACACAATAAGCTGTACCCCCATACTGTACTGTCTAAGGGAAACACTATGGCACCCCCTACCCATATGTATAAATACAAATATACAGAGAAGGAATGTTCTGGGCACACAATAAGCTGTACCCCCATACTGTACTGTCTAAGGGAAACACTATGGCACCCCCTACCCATATGTATAAATACAAATATACAGAGAAGGAATGTTCTGGGCACACAATAAGCTGTACCCCCATACTGTACTGTCTAAGGGAAACACTATGGCGCCCCCTACCCATATGTATAAATACAAATATACAGAGAAGGAATGTTCTGGGCACACAATAAGCTGTACCCCCATACTGTACTGTCTAAGGGAAACAATATGACTATTTTTGTCTCGCCTTTAGGAAATACTATGGGGAGAAGATCGGGATCTATTTTGCCTGGTTGGGCTTCTATACGGAAATGCTGTTCTATGCTGCTGTTGTTGGATTTTTCTGTTTTCTCTACGGCTGGATAACAATGGATGACAGTATTAGTAGGTAAGGGAGATGCCATGCTGCTGTAGAATAGGGGCAGCTTTAATAACATCTCCTCTTGAGCCCAACCAATCACTGCTTGTTAATTCAACTATAACTATTCCCTTGTTTTTTACACTACTGCAGTAAAGAAATCTGTGACCCCAACATTGGTGGGCAGATCATAATGTGCCCCCTGTGTGATAAGCGCTGTGAGTTCTGGAGGTTAAATTCCACTTGTGAGCCGTCGCAGGTACGTTGGGGGCGGGGCAATAAATCTGTTAGTACACGCCCACTTCCGTAATTAATTTATCTCATTTTTATTCCTTCTCTTCAGTATTCACATATGTTTGACAACGTGGCCACGCTGTTCTTTGCCATATTCATGGGAATTTGGGGTGAGTTTATATTGACTTGATTGTCGTAGCAAAGCTAACATACCTTTGTTTCCATGGCAGCACTGCTAACCTGCATGTTAGCACCCATATATTACTGCCATTGGCTCTAGTTGGAAACAGTGACCCCTAGTGGCCAAATGTTTTAACACCTACCATTCCTGTTTGGTTTATTTATTTCAAAAGGGTTACTCTGTAAACATTTTTTGACTGGCTAACACGGTACATCACCTTTTCCTGCATCAAGCAGAGACTAAACATCTATCAGAATTCCTCAAACTGAAGATAATGTAGTAAACGTTACTAGGGTAGTACCAGTACCATAGCAACAGCCAGCTGGTAGTTTTTACCAGTCCCTTGTTTGAGAACAAACATCTGAATGGGTGTTGTGAGTGTCAAATCCTGGTGGAAACTTGAATTTTATTTACATGTCGTGACTCTAAACCCAATTAATATAACTTTCTAATATCAATTCTTAGTTTTAAAGTTGTTTCTAAATATTATTGCTTTTGGACTTCTCCTATCTGCACTGCTGCTTCTGGCCCATGAAACAGGAGTCAGAAGCGGCAGTGCAGATTGAATAAAAATGGGCAGACAAATGCTGCATTTAGCAATTACATTTACAAAGGGCTCTTAAAGTGGCCATACAAAGGTCGCCAAGCAAGCGGATCTTCTCCCGATATCCCCACCTACGGGTGGGTGATATCGGGCAAATTTAGGCTAATTCGATCGTTTGGCCCAATTATAATTTGATCGAATTAAAATGAAGGCAATGGGTGCAGACGGTTCAGGGGCCGCATTCGGTCCCCGATCCGACTAAATCTTTTAACCTGCCCGACTGATATCTGGCCAATTTCAGGCCAGATATCGTCGGGCATGCCAGTCGTTGCTGCCCATACACGGGCCGATAAGCTGCCGAATCAGTCTAAGGGACCCTATATCGGCTGCTACAATCGGCCCGTGTATGGCCACCTTTAGGCTGAACCACTGTGTGATCCCATGGGTGCCTGGGTGCTGAGTACCTGTCATTCTGTGTGTGGCTTTGCAGTGACCCTGTTCCTGGAGTTCTGGAAGAGGCGTCAGGCCCGGTTGGAATACGAGTGGGACTTGGTTGATTTTGAAGAGGAACAGCAGCAGCTGCAGCTGAGACCCGAATATGAATCCAAGTGCACTGAAAAGAAGAAAAATCCAGTAACTCAGGTAATATTTGTCTGGTTTGTTTCTGCCTATCGCTGGGCGTCCGACCCATATCTCTCAGATCGTTCCATACATGAAGCAATATTGTTTAATAAATCTCTATTGTCATTATTTTGTCCTATAGATTTGGCACTGGGGCACTATGACCTATGTATTATACCGTTGTGCCGTAACCAGCCGACCCATTCTGTAGGCTCAGGCTGTTAGCAGGGGTTAGCGGCATGAGTAAATTGGTTGCACAGGACAGAATATGTCGGACTGGGGCAGTAGTGTTAAAGAAAGAAAAAAAATTGTAAAAAATAATTTTTGTAAATCAAAATGCAGTTTTAATTGATTTACTGTAATATTTAACTTGCCCTTTTCTTTTTAAGGTTTAATTTTCCCTTTAGTATATTTTAACGATCTCTTTATACATGAAATGTGAATTATATAAGACTTTTTTTTTTTAACCACTAATTACTAATCTTTGTTTGCTGTTCCACGAACCCCGTGTGGAGAGAGTTATGTTAATTATGGGTTAAGGATGTGTGTATCCCTTTAAGAGAGAGATATAGGTACTGTGCGAGTCCTAAGCAAGTTCACGTGGGCCCAACCATGTCCTGAGCCAAATCCAGCCAATCCAATTGGTCCAGGGTCCAAATCATACAGTGGGGCCTGCAGAGACCAGTTAGACTTGAATTTTTTTTGTCATGTCCTGACTCTAAACCCAATAAATATAACTTTCTAATATAGATTCTTGGTTTTAAAGTTTATTTCTAAGTATTATTGCTTTTGGACTTTTCCTATCTGCACTGCTGCTTCTGGCCCATGAAACAGGAGTCAGTCGCAGCAGGGCAGATTGAATAAAAATGGACAAAGACTGCATTTAGCAATTATATTTACAGAGGGCTCTTCGGCTGAACCACTGTGTGATCCCATGGGTGCCTGGGTGCTGAGTACCTGTTATTCTGTGTGTAGCTTTGCAGTTACCCTGTTCTTGGAGTTCTGGAAGAGGCGTCAGGCCCAGTTGGAATACAAGTCCTAAGCAAGGGCACATGGGCCCAATTTGCCCAACCATGTCCTGAGCCAAATCCAGCCAGTCCATTTGGTCTAGGGTCCAAATCATACAGTGGGGCAACAGAGACCAGTTGGACTAGAGCAGGGGTGGGCAAACTTTTTGGCTCAGGGGCCACATTGACTTATTTGATAGCCGGGCCAGCATTATGCCGTCTTCATTCATCAGTCCCCAGACGCCAAGACTCACGTTGAGACAGCGGCCCGGATTAAAAAGCCCACGGGCCATAGTTTGCCCGCCCCTGGACTAGAGCCACCTCAGTGTGCCAGTGTGGCCCATACCTGATGGGATTTTCAAATCTTCCCAACTGATATCTGACCAATTAAAACTGCTTATCAGTCAGGGCCCCACTGGGACCCCTATACCTCCTGGGCCCCCCAGCAGCCATAGGGGCTGCTTCCTTTAAAGCCATGACCCCTGGCAAGGCCTGATATCCATTTCTGATAGAGCTTACTGTGTCCTTATACAGCTATAGGACCCGTTATCCAGAATGCTCGGGACCAAGGGTATTCCGGATAAGGGATCTTCATACCTTAAGTCTGCTAAGAAATCAATAAAACATGAATTAAACCCAATAGGATTATTTTAGATCCAGTAAGGATTAATTATATCTTAGTTGGGATCAAGTACAGGTACTGTTTTATTATTACAGAGAAAAGGGAATCATTTAACCATGAAATAAACCCAATAGGGCTGTTCTGCCCCAATAAGGGGTAATTATATCTTAGTTGGGATCAAGTACAGGTACTGTTTTATTATTACAGAGAAAAGGGAATCATTTAACCATGAAATAAACCCAATAGGGCTGTTCTGCCCCAATAAGGGGTAATTATATCTTAGTTGGGATCAAGTACAGGTACTGTTTTATTATTACAGAGAAAAGGGAATCATTTAACCATTAAATAAACCCAATAGGGCTGTTCTGCCCCCAATAAGGGGTAATTATATCTTAGTTGGGATCAAGTACAGGTACTGTTTTATTATTACAGAGAAAAGGGAATCATTTAACCATTAAATAAACCCAATAGGGCTGTTCTGCCCCCAATAAGGGGTAATTATATCCTAGTTGGGATCAAGTACAGGTACTGTTTTATTATTACAGAGAAAAGGGAATCATTTAACCATGAAATAAACCCAATAGGGCTGTTCTGCCCCCAATAAGGGGTAATTATATCTTAGTTGGGATCAAGTACAGGTACTGTTTTATTATTACAGAGAAAAGGGAATCATTTAACCATGAAATAAACCCAATAGGGCTGTTCTGCCCCCAATAAGGGGTAATTATATCTTAGTTGGGATCAAGTACAGGTACTGTTTTATTATTACAGAGAAAATGGAATCATTTAACCATGAAATAAACCCAATAGGACTGTTCTGCCCCCAATAAGGGGAAATTATATCGGGATAACGGATCCCATACCTGTACTTGGCTTCCAACAGACCATGGCCACTAGATATTGCTCTTTTGTTGCCTACACAGACCACGTTGGTCTATATAACCTCTATAGCAACCATTCATATAATATGTATAAATAAGCCCCGCCCCCATAGTGCAACCCTACCGTCCCTTTAAGCTGAAATGGAACGTTGTTTCTGCTGCTTTTCTACCTTGGGCTCTTGAGATTTACCCGCCAGTGTTTTACGTTTGTAGGAAAACGAGCTGGTTATTAAACAAACGGCTTGTAACTTCCTGGCAAAGATGTTCTGGTGCTGGATGTCGGTGCTCTTCTGGGTAAGGCGGCCGAAACAAAATGGCGGCTGCGCAGAAAGTCAACTAACGAAATTAACAGTTTATTTTTTCCTGCTTTCAGAGGGTTTTGTTTTTTTTTTTTGAAAATGGTTTATTTTGCTTCGGTGAAAGAAAGAAAAGCCCTCGCTGTGCAAACCCTTCCTGGGTCTCAGTAGCTCCTTTCCCTTATTTTATTCTGCATTAAAGGGGTGGGTTCACTTTCCAGTTTTAGTATGTTATGGAATGGCCAATTCTAATCAACTTTTCAATTGGTCTTCATTATTTATTTCTTATAGATTTTACATTATTTTCCTTCTTCTTCTTCTGACTCTTCCCAACTTTCAAATGGGGGTCACTGACCCCGGCAGCCAAAACCTATTGCTCTGTGAGGCTTCCATTCCATTGTTATTATTACTTTTTATTCCTTATTTTTCTATTCAGCCCCTCCCCTATTCATATTCCAGCCTCTCATTCAAACCACTCCCTGGTTGCTAAGGTAATTTGGACCCTAGCAACCAGATAACTGCTGAAACTCCACACTGAAAAGCTGCTGAGCAAAAAATACAATAACTATAAAACTACAAATAATGACAAAATGAAGACCAATTGCAAATTGTCTCAAAATACACATCATACTAAAAGTGACCTATTTATTTGCTCCTAGGGGGAATGCATATGGCAGCTCTCTCTTGGTTCAGATATCATAGGCTCGAGCGTTTGCAGTTTAATGAAAATAAATACACATACCAGGGGGTAGAGATAGTTGGGGCTACAACTCCCAGAGCCCCCACAACCCTGAGACCCCCTAACTCCACAATTCAGGGAGGGTTGGCAGCCAGCGAGGGGCTCGGTTCCACGCAACGGTCTCTCTATTGCTCAGTGGTCTCTCGCTCAATGGTGAATCTTGGCTTTTGCTTGCTTGACTGTTTCAGGAGATGGAGCCCTACTTGCCTGCCACTAGCAAGGCGGCTCGGTTCTGCTTCTCGGGAGCTACGGTTTTATTCTGGGTGAGCACCTTTATATTCCTAATCCTTCCCTTAACGTCTGTCTTGGGTTATTCCTCCCTCTCACTGGGCTGCTGCAATGTGGTGGCTTCAATGGGGGAACTGAGAGTGTTCTGTGCCGCTTGGTCACCCAGGTTAAACAACTGCTGAAATTCATTATATGTCAATAATAAATACTGTTATGAGGCTATGAGCAAACTTAGGGGGCTGTTCCTGCTGAATTGTGCTTAGTACAGGGGAATCCCTATGTGCCATAGTTTTATGGTATCTCTCTGTACAGGCTATGAGCAAACTTAGGGGGCTGTTCCTGCTGAATTGTGCTTAGTACAGGGGAATCCCTATGTGCCATAGTTTTATGGTATCTCTCTCTACAGGCTATGGGCAAACTTAGGGGGCTGTTCCTGCTGAATTGTGCTTAGTACAGGGGAATCCCTATGTGCCATAGTTTTATGGTATCTCTCTGTACAGGCTATGGGCAAACTTAGGGGGCTGTTCCTGCTGAATTGTGCTTAGTACAGGGGAATCCCTATGTGCCATAGTTTTATGGTATCTCTCTGTACAGGCTATGGGCAAACTTAGGGGGCTGTTCCTGCTGAATTGTGCTTAGTACAGGGGAATCCCTATGTGCCTTAGTTTTATGGTATCTCTCTGTACAGGCTATGAGCAAACTTAGGGGGCTGTTCCTGCTGAATTGTGCTTAGTACAGGGGAATCCCTATGCTGCCATAGTTTTATGGTATGTCTCTGTACAGACTATGAGCTTAATAACACAATAGGAAGGCTGTTAGAGATAGTAGAGCCAGTAATAAACACAGGGCAGTAGCGCCCTCCCTCGGTGCCGTTGCCGGTTCTGTTTCACACTGGAGCAGATCAGTACCATATCCCAGCCTTTATCTCTAGGTTATCCTTATTATTGAGCTGCAGTTTAACCTGGGTACCAGCATGGAGTGAAACTGCTCTCAGTACGGGGGTGCGTGTGGCTTTGCAGCCATTTATTTGTTTGTCTGTGTTTGTTGTTTCTCGAAACCGCAAAGTCTGGCAATGTTACTGCTCTGCCGATATATAAACCACCTAAGGGGGTAAAGCCAGAGACTCCATTTCAGGCAGTCTCCACTGTATCTTTCAGTTTGTCACTGTTACTAAATGGTCCATACCCCTGGCCAATGGAGCTTACAATCTAAGATTGTAGCCACCCACATAGTTCAATAATATGTAACATTGTTATTAATCTGGCCTTTAGAATAGCAGTAAAATTCCTACCTTTGCGGCCTTCGTTCCTATGTCTCCCCCCCCCCCCCCTTCTGTACGTTTCACTGATCTTTCTAAAAAATCCCTTCCAGATCGCACTGATTATCGCCAGCATCATTGCAATTATAGTCTATCGGCTGTGGGTCTATGCAGCATTCGCCAGTATCATGGATAATAATCTGGCCCTGAAGCCTGTAAGCAACTTGTTAACTCCTCAACTGGCCACGTCTGTCACGGCCTCCGTCCTGAATTTTGTCACCATCATGATTCTTAACTTCTTGTACGAGCGGGTTGCCATATGGATCACTGATATGGGTAAGCTAACATGTAGAGTTAAATCTCAGCCAAAAAGCAGGGCAGGACTGCTGCTTACAATGGGGGGATCAGATAGGATCTGTGCCACTGTGACAGAATGCTCTGTTATACAGATAGCTAGAATCTCAGCCATAAAGCAGGGCAGGACTGCTGCTTACAATGGGGGGATCAGATAGGATCTGTGCCACTGTGACAGAATGCTCTGTTATACAGATAGCTAGAATCTCAGCCATAAAGCAGGGCAGGACTGCTGCTTACAATGGGGGGATCAGATAGGATCTGTGCCACTGTGACAGAATGCTCTGTTATACAGATAGCTAGAATCTCAGCCATAAAGCAGGGCAGGACTGCTGCTTACAATGGGGGGGGGATCAGATAGGATCTGTGCCACTGTGACAGAATGCTCTGTTATACAGATAGCTAGAATCTCAGCCATAAAGCAGGGCAGGACTGCTGCTTACAATGGGGGGGATCAGATAGGATCTGTGCCACTGTGACAGAATGCTCTGTTATACAGATAGCTAGAATCTCAGCCATAAAGCAGGGCAGGACTGCTGCTTACAATGGGGGGATCAGATAGGATCTGTGCCACTGTGACAGAATGCTCTGTTATACAGATAGCTAGAATCTCAGCCATAAAGCAGGGCAGGACTGCTGCTTACAATGGGGGGATCAGATAGGATCTGTGCCACTGTGACAGAATGCTCTGTTATACAGATAGCTAGAATCTCAGCCATAAAGCAGGGCAGGACTGCTGCTTACAATGGGGGGGGGGATCAGATAGGATCTGTGCCACTGTGACAGAATGCTCTGTTATACAGATAGCTAGAATCTCAGCCATAAAGCAGGGCAGGACTGCTGCTTACAATGGGGGGGATCAGATAGGATCTGTGCCACTGTGACAGAATGCTCTGTTATACAGATAGCTAGAATCTCAGCCATAAAGCAGGGCAGGACTGCTGCTTACAATGGGGGGATCAGATAGGATCTGTGCCACTGTGACAGAATGCTCTGTTATACAGATAGCTAGAATCTCAGCCATAAAGCAGGGCAGGACTGCTGCTTACAATGGGGGGATCAGATAGGATCTGTGCCACTGTGACAGAATGCTCTGTTATACAGATAGCTAGAATCTCAGCCATAAAGCAGGGCAGGACTGCTGCTTACAATGGGGGGGGGGATCAGATAGGATCTGTGCCACTGTGACAGAATGCTCTGTTATACAGATAGCTAGAATCTCAGCCATAAAGCAGGGCAGGACTGCTGCTTACAATGGGGGGGATCAGATAGGATCTGTGCCACTGTGACAGAATGCTCTGTTATACAGATAGCTAGAATCTCAGCCATAAAGCAGGGCAGGACTGCTGCTTACAATGGGGGGGTCAGATAGGATCTGTGCCACTGTGACAGAATGCTCTGACTGGGTGACATGTATACTGGATATTTCAGTATCAGTGGAAAGAATTCCTAAGCATATGCCACATTTCACCCACAGCTGGGAGCCGTATCACACTCACTTGTTAGGACTGTATAACACTTGGCTGTAAGATAAAGATAAAAGTGTAGCCTAGTGTTGCAGCTGGATGCTCTGCCTGCTAATGACCTGTAGGTGGCGCCTTCAAAGCAACACAGGTTTTGGTTCTGTAACGCAGATCTGCCAATTATGTTGATTTTATCCAATTAGGGATTCAGTGAAAATCTGTTCAGTTTCAAAATTTCTGAAACACAATATTCCCATATTTGTTTCACTTCTTGGCCTCCACAGAGACCAACGGGGCCGCAGTTCTGATTGGTTGGAAGCTGCTTGATCCTGGCTCTGCCTTTGTCTATAAGAGAATTTTGCCGCAGTCTGGAAACGGTTTATTGCGGCAGCTGTTTATGTATCAGGAGAATTGCTACATATTCACAGATCAGTTTCAAAGCTTCATATTTATTTTGCTGCATTTTAGCAGCTGGAGAAAACTCCAATATAGTTGCAACCGAAATTGTTTGTGTGCACTGGGCCATAGGGAATAATGGTAACTAAATATTATTCCGTCCAATCCTCACCCTCTGCTCCTCTTATCATTTGCAGAGATCCCAAGGACCCACCTGGAGTACGAGAACCGACTCACGATGAAAATGTTCCTTTTCCAATTTGTCAACTACTATTCGTCCTGCTTCTATGTCGCCTTCTTTAAGGGCAAGTTCGTGGGTTACCCCGCTGATTACAGCTATTTGTTCGGCAAGTGGAGAAACGAAGAGGTGAATGTCTGAACTGGGCAGTTGTTGGTAATATGGGGATGATATTATGGCCTGATGGAGTTGTTCACCTTTACTTTGATGTAGAGAGCGCTATTTTGAGACAATTTGCAGTTGGTCTTCATTTGTATTCAGTTCACCCCAGGACCGTGGATTCGGCAGACACCGAATCCTTAAAAGAAAAAAAAAGCCTGGATTCGGCCCGAAAGCTGGAAAGAGTCAGAAGAGCAAATAAATAAAATGAATAAAACAAATAAAAAACTGACCAATTGAAAAGTTGCTAGGAATTGGCCATTCTATAACATACTAACAGTTGTAGCTGAAGTTGAACTACCCCCTTATGTAGTTTGGGGGACCAACTGACTGAAGGGTCGATCCTGGTACACATAGCCTTTGGGCTCAACGAGCAGCCGTAAGCTGTAGGGCTACCCGGACCAGAGTTTGTATAAACTGAAGGACAAACGTTGCCCCCTGGTGGCTGAAAGGTATTTAGCAATAGGTCTCTACAATACTGTCCCATCTGAGATTTATTGGAAACTGCTAAGTGGTTTTGAGTGGTCTTTAGATATAATAACAAGAAGATTAGAGACCCTCTGTCTCATTCCCAGAGGAAGATAAATTAATTTGTTCTTTATGGGAATAAATCACCAATGCTTCACCCATGAAAGGAGAACATATAAACCACAGCCACCCGTCCATGTCTAACGACATATGGGCAAGATGGAGTTCTTCCCTCAGACGTTGCTCTGACTCTTCACGCTCCCATGCCTCTGGCACAAGCTGCATTCCGATTGGCTATAAACCTTCCACTCGCCTTACTGGTGTATAGAAAGTCAATAAACCTTCTAGAATTAATAAAGTTGTCTTCTTCTTGTTGTAGTGTGACCCAGCTGGGTGCCTTATAGAACTGACCACGCAGCTCACCATCGTTATGGCTGGCAAGCAAATCTGGGGCAACATTCAAGAAGCATTTGTTCCGTAAGTAATGATCACCATTGGTGGGCGTATGAGATCATATCCATAGAAACCTCATCAATTTTTTGTGTTTCAGGTGGACGTGGAACTGGTTGAAGCGTAGAAAGGCCAGGAATCATCCTCAGAATCTCTACAGCCGATGGGAACATGATGGTGACCTTCAGACCTTTGGCGGTTTGGGTCTGTTCAACGAGTATCTTGAAATGGGTAAGAAATGGGCTCCATGTTTTCCAAGAATGCTTATCTCTCTCTGCATAAAAGGAACCTAGCATGGTGATTCCGTTTTAGCCAATCACATTTTGCGTACAGTTGGGCCCCATCTGATTGTGTGGTTCTGCTTTAGTTGTTCAGTTTGGATTCATTACGCTGTTTGTGGCCTCCTTCCCGTTGGCGCCTCTCCTCGCGCTTCTGAACAACATCCTGGAGATCAGGGTCGACTCGTGGAAGCTGACCACTCAGTTTAAGAGGCCGGTAGCCGCCAAGGCGCACAGCATAGGGGTGTGGCAAGAGATCCTGAACGGGATTGCTATTCTTTCAGTGGTAACAAATGTAAGGAGAGTTTATTTACATTTGGGAGGGGACAGGGAGGAGTCCTGTTGGGGGCTTGGTTAAAGCTCAGACGGCTGAAATGGGTGGGTTGGATCCTAAAGAGTGTGGTTTGGGTGGAGGTTGGAAGCATTTGGGCAGAATTGGGTAGATCAGGAACATGCCCAGACAGGTATATGGGACTCGGTGGCAGTTTCAGCAGGCAGTTATGAATGTGGGGTTAATGACCTGCCCAACAACAGTTGTTGGCTTTCTGAAAGTTCATATTAAAGTTGACTTCCCCTTCCCAAAGATCCATCAGTAATTATTGTCCTTTTTCAGGCTTTCATCGTGGCCTTCACGTCCGACATGATTCCGCGCCTGGTCTACTACTACGCCTACTCCCAAGATGAAGGCACGCCCATGTCGGGATACATTGGCAGCAGCCTGTCTGTTTTTAACGTCTCTGATTTCAAGGAGCAGAGCATGCCCATGGAAAATGACATGAACGTCATCAGCTGCAGGTTGGTAGCCACGCGGCTTCTATTGTGATGGTTGCTTCATCAGAGAACTTCCATTACTTTGGACCTGCCTATAACTTTAGCCATATAGGACATGGTATTTCTGTATCCTGTTAAATGAGTTTAGGGGGTCCCAGGCCAAAATCTTGGTCCACAAAGTCTGACGACCTCTACATTAGGGTATCCACATGTTTGGATATTGGAACTTATCTGATAAATATCTGTAGGACGCATATGATACTACCAATGGCCTAATCCACAATGAACAGCACCAGTCAGGAGAATATCTTAGGAACATCGCTAGGATCAACTTGCTTAGCTCCTCCTACTGACCATGTTGGGTACCCAACAGGGCCCCCTTGCTTAGCTCCTCCTACTGACCATGTTGGTACCCAACAGGGCCCCCTTGCTTAGCTCCTCCTACTGACCATGTTGGGTACCCAACAGGGCCCCCTTGCTTAGCTCCTCTTACTGACCATGTTGGTACCCAACAGGGCCCCCCTTGCCTAGCTCCTCCTACTGACCATGTTGGTACCCAACAGGGCCCCCCTTGCCTAGCTCCTCCTACTGACCATGTTGGTACCCAACAGGGCCCCCCTTGCCTAGCTCCTCCTACTGACCATGTTGGTACCCAACAGGGCCCCCCTTGCCTAGCTCCTCCTACTGACCATGTTGGTACCCAACAGGGCCCCCCTTGCCTAGCTCCTCCTACTGGCCACGTTGGTACCCAACAGGGCCCCCTTTCCAGTAACAGTAGCAAGGCAGATGTCACACTCATGGGACTTCCTCTGGAATTTAATTTGGGGGGTCCTTTTGGGTTTAATTGCCATTAAGGAGAACTTAACAAATGGGCAGATGCCAACTTGACAACAAATCATGGTGCCGTTGAAGACCCTTATTAGGCCATTCAGATAACTGGTAGAACCCAAGGAACTATTTTGCAAATGACTACTTGAAGATTCTGCTTGATCATGAGTAGGTTTTGTGAGTAGATAGATGACTATTTTGTTGAAATTGCCCAAACTGCCCAGTGTTAAGTGGGCAGATTGCTCAGAATTACTGATTTTGTTCCAGTTCTTAGATTTTGATTTATTAATTAATTAGTTCTTTTTATAAATCTGTTTATCCCCCTCCATTCCAGCCATATTATCCTGGCCATACAGGGGCTGACATTGTCTGGACCACGCATGGTGCCAAAACAGTGGTCTCTGATCAGTATTGATTGACCAGATTTCTAGTGGACTGGTTTGAAAATCCCATTGGGCAAGGAATGTATTTGTCCGTTGACACAGTCTTCTCCTGAGGGGTCTGCATAAGCCTCTACAATGATACAACCATTGGCCCAGGGGCCAAACAGTCAGAAACTCTCGGTGGCCACATGGATCTGGTCTGTGTAAAACCTGTTAAGAATAGAAAAACCCAAAGCTGCTGTTTGCTTGAACCTACAGGTATAGAGACTATCGCTATCCACCTGGCCATGAAAAGGAGTACCAAGTCACCATGCAGTACTGGCATATCCTCGCTGCCAAGATGGCCTTCATCATTATAATGGAGGTAAGTATCATCTTTTTTCTCTGGCTTCTGTCAGAAATGAGCAAAACCTTTGGTTGAGAAGACGTTGGAAGGTCCAGGTTCTGGGAGCAATATCCCACCAATGTTGTATTTTGGGACCTTCTGGTTACACCTGCACTCCACCCAGACTGTAGCCGGTGCCTGTTTTTTTTGGGCCTACTCAACCCAAAGGTAAACCCCACAGGCTTGGGGTCAGCTTGTCCATTCCTAGTTGTGCCGTCTGCTCGATTCTCAAAATTGTTTGTATTTTCCCCCCGCAGCACGTGGTGTTCCTCGTCAAATTCTTCGTGGCTTGGCTGATCCCCGACGTCCCATCGGAGGTGAAGGCCCGGGTCAAACGTGAGAAATTTTTAACTCAAAAGATCTTGCACGAATACGAGCTTGAGAAGCTGAAGCAGAAGCTTTGCAACAAGAACGAACCTCTCTCGAACGACAAGGAGTTTATAGCCACCAAAGGAAAGGTGGCGCTCTCTGCGGCCATGTAGCACCGCCCCACTTATGGACTTGGGACACTTTTTTTGCGTTTTTGCCCAAAACACAGCCAATAATACCTTGTTCAACACCGCTCTTTATTTTTTAATATTATTTCTTACTTTTGATTTTAAGCTATGTTTTTTGTTTTTTTTAACTTTTTTGGAAAACGTTTTTTTGGGGAAGAATTTTTGACTCTTCGTATAAAAAGTTTCAAATAAAAGAAACGTACGTACTCAGGTTTCCAGATGAAGGCAGTTTGCGTACCCTTTGCCTCGCTGAGTAATGTACAGATTCACTGTAGACAATCCATTGGCGTTTTGGTGGAACAGCGAATGTTTTTATCGGAGCACAGTGTTGAGCTGCTGTAGGAGCTGAGAAGGCTCCCTTTGATTGGCTGCATAGCAACGTTTCCACTTTAGTAGTCTCCAGAGCTTCTCGTAGAACATTGGATTGATGGCACAGAGGCAAAACCCTGGGAATTGTCTTAGGGAACAGGACAATAATCATGGCTACGTTGCACGTTCTCCTTAATCTCAAAGCAAGATTCCTGGGCAATTCCCGACGTTTTGCCGATTAATTTATTTATTTTACTTACCCTTTCTTGGGAAATGTCATCGATGCGCTGTGTCTTTAAAACTCTGGAAACCCTGCATAGGTTTTTGCTCCTAGTTTTGTCTCCCTAGAACTGTGATTTTGAGGGCCACTTGCAAAGATGATTATGACTGTTGCCTTTTTGCTTTTTATATCCAAAATGCAACTGCTTGCTGGGCCTATACTTATCATGAAGGACTCTGCCCCTCTCCGTAGGGGGGGCAGGGATTAGTAGTTAACATGTGACATACCTCCGCCCACTCTCCGCCCCGTTATGGACTCACTCTTGGGAGGTGTGGGTACAGCAGCCAAGTATTTAATATTTATACCCAACGTATAGGTGCTCTGAATTCGGCAGGAAGCAATGGCAGCCCTCGGAGCATCTCTGAGCGTCGTAGTTCAGCAAAACAGCCTCTGATTTTATTTTTTGGGGGGGGGGTGGATACACAAGACATAATGAGGTTATTCTGCATCGTACTTTCTTGAGTGATGCAGGATAGGATAGATCTATTACTGTTAGACCATATATCTTTTCATAATGATGGAACCTGGTCAATGGTCATCCACCATAATCAACGGTCCTGCAAAAAAAAAGTCCCTTTGCTTTCTCAGGAAAATGTCACCTGTCTTATGTACAGATTGTGTATATGTAGCCATAATATACTGTATAATGGGTATAATGTCCATCTCTTTATATATTCCATATCCTTGCCATATCAACGTTCTGCATAAAAGGTTTAATCTCATTGGCTGTCAAGCAGCCTATGACTTATCTGGCCAACTGTAGCCATCTGACTTCTAGCCTCGTTCCATCAGACGTCCCCTTGTGACTGTTGGACTAGATTTATTGGTTGTTGCGTTCATGTCCTTGTCATTTCCGCCATCTTGGCTACTTTTTCTAATTCCCTTTGGTGCCTTGTGTTAAGCAGTCCTGCAGCTTCTCGGGTGCTGTCACCCTGTGCCTGAAATCTCTCCCTGTATTTGGGGCCGAAAACGGCAAATTCAAGATTTTTATGACTGTACCATTTTCTTTTAACCCCTGAAAACAGAGATTTTGTTGCTTAGTAAAGACATTCCACCTTAGGTCTCCTCCTCTGTGCAATCAGAAAAGCTTTATATATGGTTACAAATGTTTCATAAATTATTAGCATGTCTTCCGTGTATTTACCCTTGCATATATAGTACAGTATGGGGTATCCCTTTATTAATGTGTGCAGAACATTCTTTCTATGTGTATTACTATTTATATGTGTTTGTGGGAGCTGCCATACTGCATTACTAAATGAGGGGAACGCCATGGCAGCTCCCACCCATAAATATATAGGGAATTAATGTTATAGGCACACACTATGCTAGAGAGTAGATTTCATGTGTCTAATGGAAGATGTGTATGAATTACGTAACCAATCCAGTTGCACCTTACGGCACTGTTGCTTCCAAGGCCGGCGGAACCATCTCTGAATCCGATTGGTTCCTTCTTAGTAATGGATATAAGACTGTTGAACAGCCATTATATGTCCTATGTATCGTGGGTCTGCACAGACATTTCTCATTGTGGCCTTTGTTCGGTGTTTAATAACCATAGAAATCAACACTGCTCGTTTGTATATCTAATTATTTAATTATCAGCCCTCCCAAAACTGATTTGTTCCTTCTTTGCACAATGAAAAAATATAATTTCAAGCAATTTATGTTAAAAAATTCAAAGGGCTTATCCACCTTTCGACTAGAGTAATATTCTGCGACAATTTGCAATTGGTCTTCATTTTTTATTATGTGTCTGTTTTTATTTATTTCAGTTTTTGTTCGGCAGCTCTCCAGCTTGGAGTTTCAGCAGTTGTTTGGTTGCCAGGATCCAAATTACCTTAGCAACCAAAGTGTGGTTGGCAATTGGTCTTCATTTTTTATTATGTGTAGTTTGTTTTAACTATTTCAGTTTTTGTTCAGCAGCTCTCCAGCTTGGAGTTTCAGCAGCTGTTTGGTTGCCAGATCCAAATTTACCTTAGCAACCAGGGTGTGGTTTGAATTAAAGACAGGAATATGAATAGGAGAGAGGCTTGAATAGAAACATAAGTAATATAAAGGAACTAATTGAAAAGTTGCTTAGAATTGGCCTTTCTATAACATACTTATTTATGGATTAATGGATCCGAGTCCAGTTCTCACTATGCATCTTCTGTGCGGGTCTGTGAATCAGAGAAGGTGCAAGGCATTGTGGGAATTGTAGTCCGGGCTGGAGGAGAGCAGATTACTGATGCAGAGTTGGAATTTGCTTTCAGTAGTGGTGACTCTAAAACCCACTTAAGACGTTTAATTTAGGTATATTGAGAAGTTGCTTAGAATGATGTTTTCTTTCATTGTGCAAAAACCCGTTTCCGTGTTCAGTTCCCGGTAACGGAGCCGGTGCTTAATTTACCAAAGATCCGAGGTGAGTCTCTGCGTCCCATTATGTTGTTTCAAAACGTTACGATATTACCTCTTTCAAAGCTGTGTTGTGTGTGTGTCTGTGTTTCTCCAAACTCCTAAAGTGCCTGATGATTGGATACTGGTGGGTCAGGTGATGCCAATGCACCAAGGGACGCTGTACTTTTGTTTGTGTGGTTCCGTGTTGGTTCTGGTTACCTGATCCGGTGCTTATGCAATTGTCTCAATGATTGTAAAGGTGGCCATTAGGGACGCACTGAATCCCGGATTTGGTTCGGGATCCGGGCCAAATCCAGGCTTTTTTTCGGTATCCGGAGAGGGTTAAATGGTCAGGGGAAATTAGTTTGTTTTTTTTTTTTAACCCCCTTTCGATCCTAATTAACTTATTTTAATTAGGGTTCGGCCGAATCCTTCAGGGTGGGTTCGGGGGTTCGGTGGGTTCGGTGCATCCCTAGTGGCCATACACAGGCATATTTATGCTGCCGATTTGAGTTCTTTAGACCAACGTGGCAGCTTATCTGCCAGTGTATGGGGCCCCACAACGGCCCTGCCCGTCCAATATCTGGGCGCAGTTTGGGCAAGTTTGTTTTTTTTTTTTAACCCGGATCCATGAGCCAATCAATGTGGTCTTTGTTCCGACTGCTCCTATCTCCATTGCTGTAATCCAATCATTTAAACGATCATATTAGCCCATCGCCCACCTTAGGTAGGCATATTGGGGAAAAATCGCCAAATCTTATGGGGGCAAATTTATTTGTCTTCTCAAATGTCTGATATTTACAAAAAAAAAAAGGAAAAAAAGTCGCCCGGAGAAAGGCCGTAAAAAAACAACTTTTCGAATCCCGCTGCTAGAAAGTCTTGAGTTTTTGGACAAAACCGAAAATCTGTTGAATTCGGATTTTTAGCTGTTTAAGCGCATAGTAAAGTTGCAGCATTTTTTTTTTCTTCTGAATCGAGTTTAAAGGGGAACCTGTCGCCCTAAGAAATAATTCCAAATCCTTTTGAATCGGGTTGGTAGAGCGAAATAAACTTTACTTACACTGTTTCAATGATTGAATTTATTTTCCCTTCGGTCTTGGAATTAGTAGTCACAGCCAGCAGGCTGGTGCTATTTTGTGGGTGGAGCTTTGTATCACCCCAAAATCTTATACATTTGCCATCTAGGTGACGTATAGGAAGTGCTGAATGGAAAGTGAAAGTAATTGTTATTAAAAATCTGAGCTGTCAATCATATATTGCCTTCCCCGCCTCTATGCCTGCGGCATAGAGGCGGGGCAGGCAATATATGATTGACAGCTCAGATTTTTAAATACATTTATAACAGGTATAGATGATTTAATAAAAAAAAATAATTTGTGTTTCGTGTTTAATCTTCAAAGGACTTTTATTATACAACTTTTTATGTGTGGGTGACAGGCCCCCCTTTAAAATTAAACAATTGATGGTTAGTAAATGAGCCCCATAATGTATACCCCCACAGCAGAACATGCACAGACCACCGACCAATGATCTATGTATAAACATTTTCCAGCCAAACTGTAGATCATTGGTCGGTGGGTGGCGCCACAGTGATACGATTGTCCCCAAGCTGGGCCTCAGTCAGAACCTGGTATATATTGTGCATGTGTTGCGAGTCATCCCAGGTCTTTATGACCCAGTACTTGCTTGTCATAATCCAACCGATTGTCTAGAATGTGGTTGATCAATTGCTCTCCAGGTATGTGGCTTAATTGCACAGATATCACACCGCTCTATGCTTGCATGGGTTTCTATGCTTTCCGTAATAAGCTGGTTTGGCTCATTTTGGGTAGCTTGGTCACAAATACATTTGTAAGTAATCTCAGGAGGATTAGACTGTTGATTCCAGTTTCATAATGGTCTGAAATCAAGGTCAGACTGGGTCCCCGGGACACGGGGACAAATCCCAGTGGGCCCCCGGCGGCCCAGACCCGACCCTTGCCGGCGCTCCCCCTGCCCAACAGCTCCTCCCTCGACGCATTAAATGTACGCGCTCAGGGGAGGACGTTGGGTGGGGGGCCCTGCAGGGGGTTAGGGGACACAGCCAGCTGGGGCACCTGCAGGGCCCCTGGGGCATGAGCCCCGGTGGGCCCTTCACCCCCCAGTCCGACCCTGTCTGAAACCAGTATGCCAATTTGTCGGTAACGGAGAACTACGCATCCCAGAATCCTCAGCCAGACATCCCTTTGGGCTCTGTGAAAGCGAAATGTCCTGTTCAGGTTTAATTGTGAAAACTGTAAATAAGGGCAGTGTGTTTGCACCAACAGTATTGCTAAAGTAAATATATATATATATATATGTATGTATGAAGGGAAATGTTTTACATTATGACACTATTGTTATTTCTATTGATTTTAGTTGATTCCGTATTTCTATTCTGAAATTTGACCTGTGAAAATAAACTGATGGTGAACATTTGTAATTTTTGCCTTATTGTGGTCATTTTTGTCGGGTGTGTTTTGGCCCCTGACTCTAAAACATAGGGATGCACCGAACCCACTTTTTAGGGTTTGGCCGAACCCACCCTGATGGATTCTGCCGAATCCCGAACCCAATCTGAATCCTGATTAGCATATGCTAATTAGGATCGGGAAGGGTTAAAAGTTGCAGCATGTGGCTAAAAATCCCCCCAACCCCCCCAAAATTGAACCCTTTCTGAATGCAAATTAATTTTTTTGGCACAGAAACCACAGCAATAAGGACAATTTTTTTTTATGCCATGTATATGACACTTTTTAAAATTTGGCAGCTTTACGACAAATCCATAAAACTATGAGGTACCTTCTGTGAATTTGTGGAAAGGAGATCTCACCATCAGCATAGGAAGGGGTTCTTTACTGTAAGGGCAGTCAGGTTATGGGATTCCCTACCAAGAGAGGGGGAATGAGTGATACATTGGGGGTGGGGAGGAAAGGGGATCTCACCATCAGCATAGGAAGGGGTTCTTTACTGTAAGGGCAGTCAGGTTATGGGGTTCCCTACCAAGAGAGGGGGAATGAGAGATACATTGGGGGTGGGGAGGAAAGGGGATCTCACCATCAGCATAGGAAGGGGTTCTTTACTGTAAGGGCAGTCAGGTTATGGGGTTCCCTACCAAGAGAGGGGGAATGAGAGATACATTGGGGGTGGGGAGGAAAGGGGATCTCACCATCTGCATAGGAAGGGGTTCCTTACTGTAAGGGCAGTCAGGTTATGGGATTCCCTACCAAGAGAGGGGGAATGAGTGATTCATTGGGGGTGGGGAGGAAAGGGGATCTCACCATCAGCATAGGAAGGGGTTCCTTACTGTAAGGGCAGTCAGGTTATGGGATTCCCTACCAAGAGAGGGGGAATGAGTGATTCATTGGGGGTGGGGGGGAAAGGGGATTTCACCATCAGCATAGGAAGGGGTTCCTTACTGTAAGGGCAGTCAGGTTAAGGGGTTCCCTACCCAGAGAGGGGGAATGAGTGATTCATTGGGGGTGGGGAGGAAAGGGGATCTCACCATCAGCATAGGAAGGGGTTCCTTACTGTAAGGGCAGTCAGGTTATGGGATTCCCTACCAAGAGAGGGCAAATGCGTGATTCATTGGGGGTGGGGAGGAAAGGAGATCTCACTATCAGCATAGGAAGGGGCTCCTTACTGTAAGGGCAGTCAGGTTATGGGATTCCCTACCAGAGAGGGGGAATGAGTGATTCATTGGGGGTGGGGAGGGAAGGGGATCTCACCATCAGCATAGGAAGGGGTTCCTTCCTGTAAGGACAGTCAGGTTAAGGGGTTCCCTACCCAGAGAGGGGGAATGAGTGATTCATTGGGGGTGGGGAGGGAAGGGGATCTCACCAGCAGCATAGGAAGGGGTTCCTTCCTGTAAGGACAGTCAGGTTAAGGGGTTCCCTACCCAGAGAGGGGGAATGAGTGATTCTTTGGGGGTGGGGAGGAAAGGAGATCTCACCATCAGCATAGGAAGGGGTTCCTCACTGTAAGGGCAGTCAGGTTATGGGATTTCCTACCAAGAGAGGGGAAATGAGTGATTCATTTGGGGTTGGGAGGAAAGGAGATATCACCATAAGCATAGGAACAGGGTCTTGACTGTAAGGGCAGTCAGGTTACGTTGGTATTCTTCTAAAATGAATTGGGGGCCTTTCCTGTGATGGAAATAAATGGAGGGCATACCAACCTCACATTCACTAATTAAACGAACCTATACACAGATTTTATCTATCTCTAATTGAAATCATTACGTGAACATCGCGCAGAGCGTGTAATCCGCATAAGAACAAACAAAACACGGCCATTTCCTTAATTTGTTGAACAATAAGTCGCACGTCATTAGCGACAGATGGGCAGGTCCCACGTGAGTCCTACTGGGCCTTGAAATACTCAATAAACGGGAAAGCATCATTAGTAGCTGTGAGTAATGAGGATGAAAGGGTATTTGATAGGTGTTGTTGCTCAGTCCGACCTTCCGCAAAGCAACTACAACTCTCACACTTATTACTATAAAAGCTCCTACGGTGATCCTACAGCCAATAAGGGTAAATAAGACAAAATATAAATTAAGAAGTGAAAAGATAACACTTTTTATTGGTTATAATTATACGTAGCAACTTTCCCTTGTCCTCTGTAGTTGCCTCACTATCAACAACTAGGCAACCACTTCTCTCAATTCAACAACCAGCTATTCCCAATATGAATGAATTCAGTACCTATTTAAGTCTCGGTGGTTATATATATATGTGTCAAGAAATCAATGGAATAATTTTATCTTCATAAAGTGCCCAATATAAACTTCATCACTGTTAATTCATCGATAAATCAAAAAAAGTGCTCTATTAATCTCTTTATCTTGAATCTGTTTCCCCTCCGAGGTCCTAGGAGTTTGCGGTTTTGTTAGGCTATACAGCTCTTCTCAATTAGCTTAGATAAGGTAATAACCTTGAGTTGGGATCAAGTACAGGTACTGTTTTATTATTACAGAGAAAAGGGAATCATTTAACCATGAAATAAACCCAATAGGGCTGTTCTGCCCCAATAAGGGGTAATTATATCTTAGTTGGGATCAAGTACAGGTACTGTTTTATTATTACAGAGAAAAGGGAATCATTTAACCATTAAATAAACCCAATAGGGCTGTTCTGCCCCAATAAGGGGTAATTATATCTTAGTTGGGATCAAGTACAGGTACTGTTTTATTATTACAGAGAAAAGGGAATCATTTAACCATTAAATAAACCCAATAGGGCTGTTCTGCCCCAATAAGGGGTAATTATATCTTAGTTGGGATCAAGTACAGGTACTGTTTTATTATTACAGAGAAAAGGGAATCATTTAACCATGAAATAAACCCAATAGGGCTGTTCTGCCCCAATAAGGGGTAATTATATCTTAGTTGGGATCAAGTACAGGTACTGTTTTATTATTACAGAGAAAAGGGAATCATTTAACCATGAAATAAACCCAATAGGGCTGTTCTGCCCCAATAAGGGGTAATTATATCTTAGTTGGGATCAAGTACAGGTACTGTTTTATTATTACAGAGAAAAGGGAATCATTTAACCATGAAATAAACCCAATAGGGCTGTTCTGCCCCAATAAGGGGTAATTATATCTTAGTTGGGATCAAGTACAGGTACTGTTTTATTATTACAGAGAAAAGGGAATCATTTAACCATTAAATAAACCCAATAGGGCTGTTCTGCCCCCAATAAGGGGTAATTATATCTTAGTTGGGATCAAGTACAGGCACTGTTTTATTATTATAGAGAAAAAGCAAATAATTTTTAAAAATCTGAATTATTTGCTTATAATGGAGTCTATGGGAGATGACCTTCCCATAATTCAGAACTTTCTGGATAACGGGTTTCCGGATAAGGGATCCCATACCTGTATATAATTTTTGAATTATTTGCATAGGCCTGTCTGAAAATTGTCCAGCTATAAATAGGGCAGGTACTCCATGGGTGTGCGGATGTGGTCCAAATCTGACAGGCCTGCAGGTTCCTCTGTATGATCCGATCAGATCCAGCGTGTGGGTGGCCAAATTGGGCCCAGATCTACTCATTTGGTGACCTCACCAGACAAGTGGATGTGCCGGTGTTTGGCCAGCATGGAGACCCTGTAGAACTGAGAGGTAGGTATGCAAACATTTGCCCAAGCCTCCTCATTGTTTGGTCTCTGTTATCTGCTGTCTTTTGTTTGACCTCACCAGGTACCTGTAACGAGCGCATATTTTGGTTGGCGCACTCTGCGGTTGTGTTTATATGAAAAAAAAAATAGCATACTGCCAGAAAGCTACAGACCAAACGCTCCGAGAGAGGCTAGATGGGTGGCTACCGATATCTTCTCACTCGGTCAATACCAGAGAGAAGTGACACAAGTACAAATCTATATTTACACGCATTATCCGAGGCTCTGGTCCTCAGTAGACAATATATGACATTTAATAATTGCAAAGAGTTGGAAGAAGAAGAAGGCAAATAATTCAATGGGTATAATGGGCAGGTGTAAGTCCTTGCCACCTGTTATCACCCGAGGTGACAGGAACATTTCAGCGTGGTAGCAATGAGAACCTTTCATAACAGAAATGCTCCCTCTATCGATAGATTTTCAGCAGCCCATTGGTTACCTTGGTAAACAGACTACAGGAACAAACAAATTTAAAAGCATTGGGAGACCGGACAGAGGCAAACAGTGGAAGCAGTCTTCGGCCGAAGGATGGGGGAAACTTCAGAGCAGGTAGGAGTAATGTGCTTTATTGGAAATGTACCCCCAATTCAACCTTCCAAAGGCCACCGGCATAGACACATGTACCAACACTCATATAAATTCATATTGCCCAAGCTTGGTGTCCCAGACGTGGACTTCTTTAGACTGCACGTTGGTTCTGCTTAGTTTTTTAAAGGTTGGATGTCTTTCATGGTGGGTATATTTTATTGGTTCCACCCGTTGGATGAACATTTGGCATTACAGCAGAAGCACACCACCCTTTCATAGCTCTTCGCTTTGGAAGTTTCCACTCAGCCTGTAATCCACGAGGGGGTGATTTATCAACGGTCGAGTTTTTGTTCTCAATTCAAGTTCTTTTGGGATTAAAAAACTTTGAATTTGAGTTATGGTGTGAAAACTGAATGTCTGGTATTTATTAAGTGCAAAAAACCGGACAACTCGAATGTAATAGTTTGCCATGTAAAAGCTTGCGAGTTTCTATAGAAGTCAATGGGAGTTGTCATAGGCAAAGTCAAGCCGTATTCTCAAACTCTTGTAAACTCAACTTGAGATATTCAAGCAGGGTCGGACTGGGGGGTGAAGGGCCAAACCCGGGGCTCCCACCCCAGGGGCCCTGCAGGTGCCCCAGGGGCCCCCCTAACCCCCCCTCACAGGGCCCCCCACCCGACGTCCTCCCCTGAGCGTGTAAATTTAACGCGCCGGGGAGGAGCGGTCGGGCAGGGGGGCACCAGCAAGGGTCAGGTCTGGGTCACTGGGGCCCACTGGAGCCAGGGCCCACCGGGATTTTTCCCAGTGTCCCGGTGGCCCAGTCCGACCCTGTATTCAAGTGTTTTTAGTCTAACGAGTTTTCCTTATTAATAAATAAGCAACCATTTGATATGCGAGTTTATTCAATTTACAAAAACAAACAAACTTGAAAACTGATAAATAAGCCCACTAATGTTTGTTGTAGCTTTCTGTGTAGCGTGAATGATATGTAAGATGCTGCTTCTTTTCAATTTGTTTTTTTTTTCAACCTTGCAGAGAGTGGTCTCGGATTTTTGCCATAAAGCCGATAGTTTCCTGGGCGTCATCCAAAGCAAGGTTTTTCCTGCAACGTTTCTCTTCGTGGTCTTGGTGGGACTCTCGTTGAATTTGTCCGTCGTCTGGATTCTGTTTTCTCGCATCAAACGTTGGACCCGGAGTACAGTTTTCCTCTGCAATTTAGCACTGGCCGATATCACTTGGATATTGTGCCTCCCGTGCCTTATCTACTATCATTTCAACGGGCTGCACTGGAGCTTTGGAAATGCGCTTTGCAAGGTGACCAGGACCTTATACCATAGCTGCTTCTACTGCAGCATTTATTTTGTTAGCTGCATGAGCATAGATAGATATCTGGCTATCGTCCATCCACTCAAGTCTCTACGGATGCTTAGGAAGAGCCAAGCCCTTGCTCTTTGTCTGACTATCTGGGCAATAACCTTTATCAGCAGTGTGCCGGTGACCTTCATAGCTGGGACGGAGTTGTGTGAAAACAACAAAACAATCTGTTCTCTTTATGTTTTTTCCAAAAACACCGATGTTTCCCTTCCCCTTTCTTTATTTAGCACGGTGGCCGGTTGTCTCCTTCCATTTGCCTCCATATGTTACTGTTACTGCAGCAGCTTGGGGCAACTGCGTCGTATTGAACTCCAGAGGCTGAAGAAGCGGGACATGTTGATCAAGCTCATGTTTTCAGCTTGGGTCATTTTTGCTCTTCTCTATCTCCCCTATCACGCATCGAGGAATTCTTGTATTATCCTAAGAGTGATTCAACCCAAGTTGGACAAAGCCATTGAAACTGCTGATGCCGTGTTCTTCATAGAGATGGCGGTGTGTAGCCTGAACACTTGCATCAACCCTCTCTTTTGTTTCTTGGCTGGGGCAGACTTTCGAGAACAGGTCTGCAGGATAGTGCACTCAATTAAACCCTTGAAGAGCTGGAACGGAAGCAGAAGGGTATGTCCAGTGTAATCCAACTGAGCTTTAAGTTTGGCTTCAAAAAGTTGCGATCAGTAAAAATAAGAACATTTACAAAGTCAGGACGATGGTTCTAGCACTGCCCAAACCATTGCACTTACACTGGCTCCATTTCCAAACTGTCTGCCGGAATCCCTATCTTGTTGGCAGATTGGCAGCATCTCAGTGGACCTGATAGGGAACTTCAATATGCCTTCCCTATGTAAGTGCCTAATTGTGCCTGACTGCCCACATTCCACTGTGCTCCTGAGGAATAAGTATTATGACACCAACATGACTTGTAACCAACCAGAGACAATAGGATCTATTGCGAGTTCCAATAAAGGTGAAATTTTATCCAAATGTAAAATTAGGGGTGGTAGGTTATCAAACACTATGTGATAAAAGTGATTTCAAAACTACTAAATATCCCATTAGAAATATTTGCAAGGTATATTAATGAAAGTTGTATAAACTCGTCACGGTATAAATCCATGAATCTTCTTTATTTTTCCCAAACAGAAATTGCTCCATTTTAGGATCATTTGGCGCTCAATATTGGAAAACAATACTGTGTTTAAGGTTCACTTGAAACTGGGTGACATAGAAAACAATGATGGGATTAACTTCCCTTTGAAACTGGGTGAAATAGAAAACAATGATGGGATTAACTTCCCCTTGAAACTGGGTGAAATAGAAAACAATGATTGAATTAACTTCCCCTAGAAACTGGGTGAAATAGAAAACAATGATGGTATAAACTTCCCTTTGAAACTGGGTGAAATAGAAAACAATGATGGGATTAACTTCCCTTTGAAACTGGGTGAAATAGAAAACAATGATGGTATAAACTTCCCTTTGAAACTGGGTGAAATAGAAAACAATGATGGGATTAACTTCCCTTTGAAACTGGGTGAAATAGAAAACAATGATGGGATTAACTTCCCTTTGAAACTGGGTGAAATAGAAAACAATGATGGGATTAACTTCCCTTTGAAACTGGGTGAAATAGAAAACAATGATGGGATTAACTTCCCTTTGAAACTGGGTGAAATAGAAAACAATGATGGGATTAACTTCCCTTTGAAACTGGGTGAAATAGAAAACAATGATGGGATTAACTTCCCTTTGAAACTGGGTGAAATAGAAAACAATGATGGGATTAACTTCCCTTTGAAACTGGGTGAAATAGAAAACAATGATGGGATTAATTTCCCTTTGAAACTGGGTGGCATTGAAAACAATGATGGGATTAACTTCCCCTTGAAAGTGTGTAGTAAAAGGATAGGCTGACAATAAATATACATGTTTTTAACCATTTTCAAGTTAAACTCAAACATTTCTAGTATTTGAAACCTTACATAGGACTCAATGTTACTCGATTGATCAAACCTGGTGAAAAAAGTAACCTAATTAATGAGTCTCGAATTATACGAGTTATTTAGATTCGTAAATCTCGAAAATATCTAGAAATAAAAAAAAAAAATCGACTTTTTCTCAAAATTGCTTAGTAAATGAGCCCCTTACTCTATAACCCAGCGTTCGCTTGTAGTTCCATTGATCTAGAATGACTCTCGGTGACTACACAGCTCTGGGGCGAATTGTAATTAGTAAAATATCCTTTTGTGTAACAATAAAGTGACACTTCTGCGGGTTTGCAGGACACTTGTATGTCTAATGAGCTCCTGAATAGAAGGACTACCTACATTTGATGTTTTATAATTAATTCTGTATTATTGTTTAAATCAATGGCTTGCATGCTTTGTATATCAGTACTTACAGTTGCTATGACAATCCTATGAAGCCTGCCTAACGAGCTCTTAAGGCTGTTTTTCTGTGATATCACCAAAGGATGGTTTTCAAATGACTTATTTTTATTCAAAACCCCAAAACGCCACAAAGGAATGTGACCAGTTATTGGAGACCATTTAGACTCAAGTCTGGGTATTCAGAGACTGATTTAGTACAGGTATGGGGTCCTTTATCTGGAAACCCATTATCCAGAAAGTTCTGAATTACATAAAGGACGTCTCCCATAGACTCCATTATAAGCAAATAATTCTAGTTTCTGAAAATGATTCCCTTTTCTCTGTAATAATAAAACAGTACCTGTACTTGATCCCAACTAAGATATAATTACCCCTTATTGGGGCAGAACAGCCCTATTGGGTTTATTTAATGGTTAAATTATTCCCTTTTCTCTGTAATAATAAAACAGTACCTGTACTTGATCCCAACTAAGATATAATTACCCCTTATTGGGGGCAGAATAGCCCTATTAGGTTTATTTAATGGTTAAATGATTCCCTTTTCTCTGTAATAATAAAACATTACCTGTACTTGATCCCAACTAAGATATAATTACCCCTTATTGGGGGCAGAACAGTCCTATTGGGTTTATTTCATGGTTAAATGATTCCCTTTTCTCTGTAATAATAAAACAGTACCTGTACTTGATCCCAACTAAGATATAATTACCCCTTATTGGGGCAGAACAGCCCTATTGGGTTTATTTAATGGTTAAATTATTCCCTTTTCTCTGTAATAATAAAACAGTAACTGTACTTGATCCCAACTAAGATATAATTACCCCTTATTGGGGGCAGAACAGCCCTATTGGGTTTATTTAATGGTTAAATGATTCCCTTTTCTCTGTAATAATAAAACATTACCTGTACTTGATCCCAACTAAGATATAATTACCCCTTATTGGGGGCAGAACAGTCCTATTGGGTTTATTTCATGGTTAAATGATTCCCTTTTCTCTGTAATAATAAAACAGTACCTGTACTTGATCCCAACTAAGATATAATTACCCCTTATTGGGGGCAGAACAGCCCTATTGGGTTTATTCAATATACAAATACTTTTTAGTAGACGTAATGTATAGAGATCCAAATTACGGAAAGACCCCTTATCCGGAAAACCCCAGGTCCCGAGCATTCTGGATAACAGGTCCCATACCTGTACATATAAAACATGGATATGGCTCATGGTTGTGCTGTTATTAAAAGATTTTTTTTGCAAAGCTACCTGGAATTATAAAGTGATTAATGAAGATATCCCCTTAATGTAATATCGCCCATTGCAGCTCGGTTCGCGCACCTCTGTAGCACAATTCCGTAAACGCCGCAGTGACTCAACACGTGTAATAACCTTATCGGCGCCCACGTAGAATTATAGGCTAATTAATCACCTCTGCTTATTTGCCCTGTCTGCCGTCTCCATTCAGTAAATCTCTGTGTAATTGGAGACTCAGAACTCGGATGGTTGTATTGTTGCACCATAAAAAGCAACCCCACGTGAGCGAGTTGCCTCACTTTATCTGTTATATATTGGTGACCCCCGTTACGTTATGGATTCTGTATAGTTCAGCAATACTTTTCTGTGACGGCACATCTTCTTTACCAAGTCAGTGCTGGGCCAGTTTATTCTGTATTCTGTATATGGGATCCCTTATCCAGAAACCCATTATCCAGAAAGCTCCGAATTACTGAAAGCCTGTCTCCCATAGACTCCATTTTAATCAAATAATACAGAATTTTAAAACTGATTTCCTTTTTCTCTGTAATAATAACAGTACCTGTACTTGATCCCAACTAAGATATAATTACCCCTTATTGGGGCAGAACAGCCCTATTGGGTTTATTTAATGGTTAAATGATTCCCTTTTCTCTGTAATAATAAAACAGTACCTGTACTTGATCCCAACTAAGATATAATTACCCCTTATTGGGGCAGAACAGCCCTATTGGGTTTATTTAATGGTTAAATGATTCCCTTTTCTCTGTAATAATAAAACAGTACCTGTACTTGATCCCAACTAAGATATTATTACCCCTTATTGGGGCAGAACAGCCCTATTGGGTTTATTTAATGGTTAAATGATTCCCTTTTCTCTGTAATAATAAAACAGTACCTGTACTTGATCCCAACTAAGATATAATTACCCCTTATTGGGGCAGAACAGCCCTATTGGGTTTATTTCATGGTTAAATGATTCCCTTTTCTCTGTAATAATAAAACAGTACCTGTACTTGATCCCAACTAAGATATAATTACCCCTTATTGGGGCAGAACAGCCCTATTGGGTTTATTTCATGGTTAAATGATTCCCTTTTCTCTGTAATAATAAAACAGTACCTGTACTTGATCCCAACTAAGATATAATTACCCCTTATTGGGGCAGAACAATCCTATTGGGTTTAATTAATGTTTTATTGATTTTTTAGTAGACTTAAAGTATGGAGATCCAGATTAAGGAAAGACCCCTTATCCAGAATAGCCCTGAGGATGCAGAGGATGCATTGTCATAAGGTATAGCTGAAATACACAGAATAACTGACACACAAGGGCACCCAGTGTGGGGTCAGGAGATATAGTTTTGAGCACTTAGTTATTTAATTCCCCATAATAACAAACACAAAGTTAGGAAATCAGTTAGACTGTAACATGAAATCATTCTGATATTCCTAATATGTGATAGGCAGCACTCACTTCTCTGCTGTGAGGAATCCTGCACTGAGGGGGATCTCTCTGCCATTAGTCACATGGTTGGAGAAGGGGATTGTGGGAGATGAGGCCTGGCTGCTGAGGGGAACCTCTCTGCCATTAGTCACATGGTTGGAGAAGGGGATTGTGGGAGATGAGGCCTGGCTGCTGAGGGGAACCTCTCTGCCATTAGTCACATGGTTGGAGAAGGGGATTGTGGGAGATGAGGCCTGGCTGCTGAGGGGAACCTCTCTGCCATTAGTCACATGGTTGGAGAAGTGGATTATGGGAGATGAGGCCTGGCTGCTGAGGGGAACCTCTCTGCCATTAGTCACATGGTTGGAGAAGGGGATTGTGGGAGATGAAGTCTGGCTGCTGAGGGGAATCTCTCTGCCATTAGTCACATGGTTGGAGAAGGGGATTATGGGAGATGAGGCCTGGCTGCTGAGGGGAATCTCTCTGCCATTAGTCACATGGTTGGAGAAGTGGATTATGGGAGATGAGGCCTGGCTGCTGAGGGGAATCTCTCTGCCATTAGTCACATGGTTGGAGAAGGGGATTGTGGGAGATGAGGCCTGGCTACTGAGGGGGATCTCTCTGCCATTAGTCACATGGTTGGAGAAGGGGATTATGGGAGATGAGGCCTGGCTGCTGAGGGGAATCTCTCTGCCATTAGTCACATGGTTGGGGAAATGGATTGTGGGACATGAGGCCTGGCTACTGAGGGGAATCTCTCTGCCATTAGTCACATGGTTGGAGAAGGGGATTGTGGGAGATGAGGCCTGGCTACTGAGGGGAACCTCTCTGCCATTAGTCACATGGTTGGAGAAGGGGATTATGGGAGATGAGGCCTGGCTACTGAGGGAAACCTCTCTGCCATTAGTCACATGGTTGGAGAAGGGGATTGTGGGAGATGAAGTCTGGCTGCTGAGGGGAATCTCTCTGCCATTAGTCACATGGTTGGAGAAGGGGATTATGGGAGATGAAGTCTGGCTGCTGAGGGGAATCTCTCTGCCATTAGTCACATGGTTGGGGAAATGGATTGTGGGACATGAGGCCTGGCTACTGAGGGGAATCTCTC
This sequence comes from Xenopus tropicalis, assembly GCF_000004195.4. Taxonomy (NCBI): domain Eukaryota; kingdom Metazoa; phylum Chordata; class Amphibia; order Anura; family Pipidae; genus Xenopus; species Xenopus tropicalis. Next base: position 5,464,341 of record NC_030680.2, on the reverse strand, counting down.
TGCCATTAGTCACATGGTTGGAGAAGGGGATTGTGGGAGATGAGGCCTGGCTACTGAGGGGAACCTCTCTGCCATTAGTCACATGGTTGGAGAAGGGGATTATGGGAGATGAGGCCTGGCTACTGAGGGGAACCTCTCTGCCATTAGTCACATGGTTGGAGAAGGGGATTGTGGGAGATGAAGTCTGGCTGCTGAGGGGAATCTCTCTGCCATTAGTCACATGGTTGGAGAAGGGGATTATGGGAGATGAAGTCTGGCTGCTGAGGGGAACCTCTCTGCCATTAGTCACATGGTTGGAGAAGGGGATTATGGGAGATGAGGCCTGGCTACTGAGGGGAACCTCTCTGCCATTAGTCACATGGTTGGAGAAGGGGATTGTGGGAGATGAAGTCTGGCTGCTGAGGGGAATCTCTCTGCCATTAGTCACATGGTTGGAGAAGGGGATTATGGGAGATGAAGTCTGGCTGCTGAGGGGAATCTCTCTGCCATTAGTCACATGGTTGGGGAAATGGATTGTGGGACATGAGGCCTGGCTACTGAGGGGAATCTCTCTGCCATTAGTCACATGGTTGGAGAAGGGGATTGTGGGAGATGAGGCCTGGCTACTGAGGGGAACCTCTCTGCCATTAGTCACATGGTTGGAGAAGGGGATTGTGGGAGATGAAGTCTGGCTGCTGAGGGGAATCTCTCTGCCATTAGTCACATGGTTGGAGAAGGGGATTATGGGAGATGAAGTCTGGCTGCTGAGGAGAATCTATCTGCCATTAGTCACATGGTTGGAGAAGGGGATTATGGGAGATGAAGTCTGGCTGCTGAGGGGAACCTTTCTGCCATTAGTCACATGGTTGGAGAAGGGGATTATGGGAGATGAAGTCTGGCTGCTGAGGAGAATCTATCTGCCATTAGTCACATGGTTGGGGAAGGGGATTATGGGAGATGAGGCCTGGCTACTGAGGAGAATCCCTCTGCCATTAGTCACATGGTTGGAGAAGGGGATTATGGGAGATGAAGTCTGGCTGCTGAGGAGAATCTCTCTGCCATTAGTCACATGGTTGGAGAAGGGGATTATGGGAGATGAGGCCTGGCTGCTGAGGGGAATCTCTCTGCCATTAGTCACATGGTTGGGGAAATGGATTGTGGGACATGAGGCCTGGCTACTGAGGGGAATCTCTCTGCCATTAGTCACATGGTTGGAGAAGTGGATTATGGGAGATGAGGCCTGGCTACTGAGGGGAACCTCTCTGCCATTAGTCACATGGTTGGAGAAGGGGATTATGGGAGATGAGGCCTGGCTACTGAGGAGAATCTCTCTGCCATTAGTCACATGGTTGGAGAAGGGGATTATGGGAGATGAAGTCTGGCTGCTGAGGAGAATCTCTCTGCCATTAGTCACATGGTTGGGGAAATGGATTGTGGGACATGAGGCCTGGCTACTGAGGGGAACCTCTCTGCCATTAGTCACATGGTTGGAGAAGGGGATTATGGGAGATGAGGCCTGGCTGCTGAGGGGAATCTCTCTGCCATTAGTCACATGGTTGGAGAAGGGGATTGTGGGAGATGAGGCCTGGCTGCTGAGGAGAATCTCTCTGCCATTAGTCACATGGTTGGAGAAGGGGATTATGGAAGATGAAGTCTGGCTACTGAGGAGAATCTCTCTGCCATTAGTCACATGGTTGGAGAAGGGGATTATGGGAGATGAGGCCTGGCTGCTGAGGGGAATCTCTCTGCCATTAGTCACATGGTTGGGGAAGTGGATTATGGGAGATGAAGTCTGGCTGCTGAGGAGAATCCCTCTATACTAGTCAGGTTTGCCATCAGTATTTCAGCTGTTATACAATATATCTGTGTTTTTCCCAACATTCCTGGCAGGGTGCTTCCATGGAGTATTGGGTGAGCGGGTCCTACCCAATAAAGAGCGTTCCGGCAGTGGTTTGACACCCAATAGGAATAAACTTCTCACCCTAAACAAGCAGCAACAGGGTCCTTGGCCCACTCCTTGCCACTGAGAGAGTGGGGCAGTTATACGTACCCTGAGCATGAATTTGCCCCAGCAGTGATCAAGACTGGCTCTAATCCAGCTGCCCAGGAGTATGGATTCCACCCAACCTGCCCTGAACAGCATCTCTTTGCCAGGTTTGTATGTTCATGTTTGGGATGCCCTTTATTGGTTCCTGAGTTTGATTCCAGCCGTGGGGTTATTCATGGGGTCCAAGGCCACGTATGTGGGGTGCAGTTCAGTAAAGCTTCGCCATCTAAAAGCCTGTGAGCTTCTATAGAAGTCAATGGGAGTTGTCCTAGGCAAAGTCAGGCCATATTGTCTTTGTTGTCTTCATCTTTCCATCTTTCACATGGGGGTCACTGACCCCGGCAGCCAAAAAACTATTACTCTCTGGGGCTACAATTTTATTTTTATTGTTACTTTTTATTCCTTATCTTTCTATTTAGTCCCTCTCCTATTCATATTCCAGTCTCTCATTCACACTGCTGCCTGGTTGCTAAGATAAACAAACCCTAGCAACCAGATAGCTGCTGAAATTCTAAACTGGAAAGCTGCTGAACAAAAAGCTAAATAACTGAAAAACTCCAAAAAAACCCCCAAAAATGAAAACCTATTGCAAATTGCCTCAGAATAGAATTCCCTAAAGCATCTTGGTAAAACACTTAACTAAACCAAAGCTTCTAGATCTCACTGGGGAAATACCGGCTTGGCGTTTTCTGCAAACCTTAGAGCTAGCACTCTATCATTCCTCATCTTGTTCTGCTCAGGGAGGCCGGAGGAAATGAGACGTCCTGACATTTTGTAAAGCTGTCAAAGCAGAGTTATTTCTCACCTCCAATCAATAACCATAAAGCCAAATAAACCCAACTCCTTATGCTCCTTGATTTATTACTTTGACCTCCTTCCTCTGTATTGTTTCCTTTCATTGAGCACAAGGCTGAAGAACAAGGAGCTTTATACAAATTCTTTTTCAGACCTGTCCCAAGTCTCATCTATGGATAAATATGGCCAGGCAATGTGGCTAGCTGACTAGCAGAAGTCCAGGGAGAGTCGGACAGGACTGTAGGCTGTAGGGAAGGAAAAAGATAGGGCATGTAGTACAAGATCTTATTCAGTAAAGGGGAGAATGGCAAGACGGGTAGCACAAGTCTGTTGACAGCAGGGAAGGCAGGAGGTTGGGGCAGGTAGGCAAAATCATTGCCAGTAAAAAGACCAAGGAGGGTAGTAAACCAATTGTAGGCAATGGGAACGAAAGAGTCTGGGGCAGGTACACTATATTAATAGTGCCCAACAAGTTAGCTTTCTGTTTTTAACACCTTTATATCTTGGCAAACGTTGTTAATCAATTCAGAAACAACAAAAAAAAATTAGAAATGAGCTAGAGATTCAGCCATAGATTTCTTAGCAGCCCAAAAGGCTCAGTTTTGCATTAAAAATACAAAGCAATGTTTTATTTCGTCCACTAGAGGGCACCATTGTCAAGAGTGAATGGGATTAGCATGGGCCTTATTGAGTGTATTCCCACCTGTGTGTGTGTGTGTGTGTGTTTAACATGTCCAGTAGTCTGAATAGAGCAAAATCCTTACACAATCAGATTGAACCAAGGGGGTTTTTATTGGCCGAATTTGTGCAAATCAACCCCAAGAAGAATAAGGGGCGGCTGGCGTCATGTTATAAAAATACAATTCTTTATTATTATATCATCTATCTGTCTATCTATCTATCTATCTATCTATCTATCAATCATCTATCTATCATCTGTGCATCTATCTATCTATCTGTCTATCTATCTATCTATCATCTATCTATCTATCTATCTATGAATCATCTATCTATCATCTGTGCATCTATCTATCTGTCTGTCTATCTATCTATCTATCATCTATCTATCTATCTATCTATCAATCATCTATCTATCATCTGTGCATCTATCTATCTGTCTGTCTATCTATCTATCTATCTATCTATCATCTATCTATCTATCATCTATCAACATCTATAACAACACACATTAATTTACTATAGCTGCTATAGAGTTGCACATCCCTACACTATTTCCCTATGCCAACAGGTGTAAATTAAACAATAAAAAGAAGCGAAAAGGAATTACAAAGCACCTAAATTGCACCAGTTGAACCAAGGGGGGTTTATTGGCTGATTGGTGCAAATCAACCCCAAGAAGAATAATGGAGGGCTGTCAAGGTGTTATATAAATATACTGCAAGCAGATGACAATTCTTTATGATATCTTGGGAATGCAGCGAATCTAGGATTCAGTTCAGGTTTTTTTGCCGAGCCTTGTTCTCTTTAACCCTTCCTTATACTAATTTTCATATGATAATTCGGATTCGGTTCAGTGTTCATCCGAATCTTTCCCAAAGGATTCAGGGTTCGGCCAAATCCCAAAACAGTGGATTCAGTACACCCCCATTACATCAATCTATTCCATAGATATCTATTAGATAGATATCATCTATTTTTGACTTCCGTGATTATGTGACAAAAAGTCTTGTGGATTTAAGAATTTGGTTCGGCCAGGAGTGTGGATTCGGCTGAATCTGAATCCTGCTGAAAAAGGCTTGATCCTGAGTCGAATCCTGGATTTGGTGCATCCTTACTATCTATCCAGGGTTCAACTGGGGCACTGGGAAAAAACCCTGTGTGCCCTAGCCCTGGTGGGCCCCCAGCGGCCCAGACCCGATCCCCACCGGGCGCTCCTGCTAGCCAGTGACTAGCTGATGGTACACACATTTGGGGAGGAGGCAGGATGAGTGGTGGGGGACTGGCGTGGGGGGGATGTGAAAGCCCTGACAGGGGCCCAGCGGGAGGTGCAGGGGCAACTGAAGCACCAGTCAAACCCTCTATCTATCATCTATCTATCTATCTATCTATCTATCTATTTAACTATCTATATCTATGTATCTATCTAAGTAACTATCTATATCTATCTATGTATCTATCTATGTATCTATCTATCTATTTAGCTATCTATATCTATGTATCTATCTAACTATCTATATCTATCTATCTATCTATATAACTATCTATATCTATCTATGTATCTATCTATGTATCTATCTATCTATTTAGCTATCTATATCTATGTATCTATCTAACTATCTATATCTATCTATCTATATAACTATCTATATCTATCTATGTATCTATCTATATCTATCTATGTTTCTATCTAACTATCTATATCTATCTATCTATCTATCTATCTATCTATCTATATAACTATCTATATCTATCTCTGTATCTATCTATCTATCTATCTATCTATCTATCTATCTATCTATCTATATCTATGTACCTATCTAACTATCTATATCTATCTATGTATCTATCTATGTATCTATCTATCTATATCTATGTATCTATCTAACTATCTATATCTATCTATCTATATAACTATCTATATCTATCTATGTATCTATATCTATCTATGTTTCTATCTAACTATCTATATCGATCTATCTAACTATCTATATCTATCTATGTATCTATCTATCATATATCTATCTATCTATCATCTATCAACTATCTATATCTTTCCATGTATCTATCTATGTATCTATCTATCTATCTATCAACTATCTATATATTTCTATGTATCTATCTATCTATCTCTATCTATCTATCTATCTATATCTTTCTATGTATCTATCTATGTATCTATTATCTATCTATCTATCTATCATCTATCTATCTAACTAACTACATCTTTATATGTATCTATCTATGTATCTATCTATATATCTATCATCTATCATCTATCTACCATCTATCTATAAACAACACACCTGAATTTCCTATAGTAGCCATAGAGTTGCCATAAGAGAACAATGCCCATTGCCGCACTTCCCTACATCCCTATCCCTATGCCAATAGGTGTAAATGAGCAGAAAAGGAGTTTGGCAGCTGCAACATGTAACATATGGGGTGTGTGAGTAACATGACTGGAGATCAATGTATAGGAGACAAATGAGATCAGCAATCTAGAAGTGTGAATGGGGGGGGGGTCGACTTAGTTGTCAATTTTTAATAAACTAGCAGTCCCAGTGCCTCCGATCTGTAGACTGGGGATGATGACATCTTTCCAGCGGTTACCATAGCATCCACACTCAAGAGCCCGAGATTAAATTCAGTTCAAGGCAACCCGCCCAATTCCCCCTGGAAAGTTGGTAGTGGAGGAGAGAAAAGGAGGTTGCGCCCAACGGCACAGAGCTGTCCGTGGTGCTGAATTGCTCCCAGCAGCTCCCAGCGACTCAACCAGCAACTCCACCAGCGACTCAGCGCTTCTTTCTGCAACCTCTCCACTTAATTAAGGACCATTCTCCTTATTAGTCTGAAACGTGTCTTTCCTAGCAGTGATCCGAGGAGAGACCTATTCCGGCAATGAGAATACTGCGCTGCTAACAAGTGTTATTCTGTATATGTAGAAATAGACTTTCTGGAGGTTTCCAGTCAAATCTCTACAACTCTGCTGCGAAGGGGAAACATTTGTTGGGGACAAAAAAAAAAATAAAAAATGGATTTTTAAGTCACCAGAGGCGCAAAGCACAAAGCGAGAACATGACATTGTCTGGGAAGCGCACCGACTGCTCCACTTTGTAACTGGGTTCCCATAGTCTTTTTTCCTTCTGTCTCCTTGAGCGATCGGGAAGCTTGTACCCTTCATCCTAGGAATTTTCTACCAATATGAGAAACTGCCTTTCTTTCGGCACGATTTAACGAGAAGCAAAAAGGAAGACGCACCTGTAGCAATAATGGACGTAATAAAGCAAAGGGTTTTAGTCAAAGGCAAAGAAGGGCTGAAGAATGTCGCCAGCAAATCCCTTGGACAGATATACAGGTATCTCACCTCTTTTTCATTATGATATTATTTCGATATTTCAGATTTCCGGAAATAACGATCCTATTTATTTGTTATAAATCAAACACCTTGTATCTGCCTTGATGTAATTCGTTTGAATCCTTTGGGGCATTCAGATTTATACACGCAAATAATTTGAAATCGACGCTAAATGGTTCACTTAAATATTGTCACAACCTGCAAAAAAAAAAATACGTTTAATAGTGAAATCCCAAGGGGTTTGTGTCTGTTCCGCCCAGCATATAAATAGTTAATAAACGCACACATCAACTTTTAGCCGTGATGACAAGTCGTACATATTTAGCATTTTGCTGCATAACGAAAAGGGAATGTTAATGAATCCAAAATACACACATTTAGCCAATTTATTTGTTTCGTTATCATAGAATTGAACGATTATTTGTTTCCATTGTATTGTGAAATATATATATTTGTTATATATATATTGGTTTTGCATTTGCAATCTAAAAAAATATAGATATGGATGGAAATAAAGTAATAAAAGCCAAATTCAGCTAAATCACAATACGTTTGTTTTCTGATTTTGAAGTCAGAACAATATCATACAAACGAAATTCAGGGATTTTATTTTTCAATAGAATTTGAAAATCATATTTTTTTTTTGCCTATGGCAACATATTTGACATTAAAATGAATAAGGTAGGAACTCTCTAAAAAAAAAAAAAACCAGGAAAACAAAATGACATAAATAAAGATATTAATGGTCGTTATTAAGAAGAATTCTATTTTTTTTTCTTTACATTGAAAATATGTTTCTGGGGTTGTAGTATAAAAGAATAAAATATCACATTTTATTGGAATTATTGGAATGCTTCAGGTTATCCAGTTTTAAACAAAAGATGTAGCTACAGGTATAGGAACTGTTATCCAGAATGCTCGGGACTAAGGGTATTCCGGTTAAGGGGGTTGTTCCATAATTTGGATCTCTAAACCTTAAGTCTACAAAAATTAAAAGAATTAATAAAAACATGAAATAAACCCAATAGGGCTGTTCTGCCCCCAATAAGAGGTAATTATATCTTAGTTGGGATCAAGTACAGGTACTGTTTTATTATTACAGAGAAAAGGGAATCATTTAACCATGAAATAAACCCAATAGGGCTGTTCTGCCCCAATAAGGGGTAATTATATCTTAGTTGGGATCAAGTACAGGTACTGTTTTATTATTACAGAGAAAAGGGAATCATTTAACCATTAAATAAACCCAATAGGGCTGTTCTGCCCCCAATAAGGGGTAATTATATCTTAGTTGGGATCAAGTACAGGTACTGTTTTATTATTACAGAGAAAAGGGAATCATTTAACCATGAAATAAACCCAATAGGGCTGTTCTGCCCCAATAAGGGGTAATTATATCTTAGTTGGGATCAAGTACAGGTACTGTTTTATTATTACAGAGAAAAGGGAATCATTTAACCATGAAATAAACCCAATAGGGCTGTTCTGCCCCAATAAGGGGTAATTATACCTTAGTTGGGATCAAGTACAGGTACTGTTTTATTATTACAGAGAAAAGGGAATCATTTAACCATTAAATAAACCCAATAGGGCTGTTCTGCCCCAATAAGGGGTAATTATATCTTAGTTGGGATCAAGTACAGGTACTGTTTTATTATTACATATAAAAACGAAATCAATTTTAAAAATATGAATTATTTTATTAAAATTGGGATATATATGGGAGACAGGCTTTCCGAAAGGGAAGGGATCCCATACCTGTATATATATATATACATTATTTTTTATTTTATATATATAATATATATATATATATATATAATATATAAAATAAAAATTATATATAAATTAAAAAAAAAAAATATATATATATTATATATTTATATATATATTATTTAACATCCAGAACCAAATGTATTATTATAAGCACAATTATGTAACTATAAATAAGGAGAAGAATATATAAAATATTTATCCCTGTAACTGAATCTTTAATTTTTCGTTTAAACGAAACATTATGAATTTGCAATACATTTACAACTTAGATCCGAACGATTTAACCCTTTATTTTTTTATATAACGTAACGGTATTGTATTTCATTTTCAATGCATTTGACATTTATATTGAAAGAATAAAAAGAAATAAAGAAATATCACCAAAATATCATTGGAATTGTTTTTAAACAATTGTTTTTGGGGAATATAATCATTTCTAATACATTGACTCTCCGTTGATTAAATCTTTTGAAGTGATACAAAAAGGTGTATAAAATTGAGCATTATTGACGCCCCCCCCCCCCAACCCCTGATTTCTCTTTATTTTAAAGAGTTTTAGAGAAGAAAAACAAAACCGGTGAAAATATCGAGTTGACTGAAGATGGGAAACCCGTGGAAGTGGCGGAGAAGAAGCCCCCATTATGTGACTGCACCTGTTTTGGGCTCCCCAGGAGGTACATCATCGCCATCATGAGCGGACTTGGGTTCTGCATTTCTTTTGGGATCCGCTGCAATCTGGGAGTGGCTATTGTGGATATGGTTAATAACAGCACCATTCATCACGGAGGGAAAATTATCAAAGAGGTGAGCGATTTATGCCAGGATTTACCCTATTCTGATAGCCTGCCAACCAGAGAGGGAACCACATCTCATAACCATTTATTTCATGTTTAAATGGTTCCCTTTTCTCTGTAATAATAAAACAGTACCTGTACTTGATCCCAACTAAGATATAATTACCCCTTATTGGGGCAGAACAGCCCTATTGGGTTTATTTAATGGTTAAATGATTCCCTTTTCTCTGTAATAATAAAACAGTACCTGTACTTGATCCCAACTAAGATATAATTACCCCTTATTGGGGCAGAACAGCCCTATTGGGTTTATTTAATACTTAAATGATTCCCTTTTCTCTGTAATAATAAAACAGTACCTGTACTTGATCCCAACTAAGATATAATTACCCCTTATTGGGGCGGAACAGCCCTATTGGGTTTATTTAATACTTAAATGATTCCCTTTTCTCTGTAATAATAAAACAGTACCTGTACTTGATCCCAACTAAGATATAATTACCCCTTATTGGGGCGGAACAGCCCTATTGGGTTTATTTAATAGTTAAATGATTCCCTTTTCTCTGTAATAATAAAACAGTACCTGTACTTGATCCCAACTAAGATATAATTACCCCTTATTGGGGGCAGAACAGCCCTATTGGGTTTATTTAATGGCTAAATGATTCCCTTTTCTCTGTAATAATAAAACAGTACCTGTACTTGATCCCAACTAAGATATAATTACCCCTTATTGGGGCAGAACAGCCCTATTGGGTTTATTTAATGGTTAAATGATTCCCTTTTCTCTGTAATAATAAAACAGTACCTGTACTTGATCCCAACTAAGATATAATTACCCCTTATTGGGGCAGAACAGCCCTATTGGGTTTATTTAATGGTTAAATGATTCCCTTTTCTCTGTAATAATAAAACAGTACCAGTACTTGATCCCAACTAAGATATAATTACCCCTTATTGGGGCGGAACAGCCCTATTGGGTTTATTTAATGGTTAAATGATTCCCTTTTCTCTGTAATAATAAAACAGTACCTGTACTTGATCCCAAATTTCAGAAAGATCCCTTATCTGGAAAAGTCCAGGTCCAGAGCATTCTGGACAACAGGTCTCATACCTGTATTTATAGATAGATGATAGATAGATGATAGATAGATGATAGATAGATGATAGATAGAGAGATAGATAGAGTTACAAAAAATGGCAAGGAAATCACAGAACCTTAAATATAACAAAAATGTGTCATTGCGGCTTTTGGGTCTGAATATATAAGAAGAGGGGAACGTGTGGGGGCGGAGCCTTGAGAGCAATAGAAAGGAAGGTGGCGTGACATTGCGTGTGTGTGAGTGCGCAGGCGGGTACGAGGGAGGCAGTGTGTCCTTCCCGGGCTGCCCAGGCTACATACATGTCCAGAATTTTATAGTAAAAAAGCCCATTTTCTCTATATAAAGATCCGTATTCTTCCCTAAAGTACAGGAACCATCTTGGATATTTCAAAAATAAAAAATTCAGACAATTATTTTTAAAAAATATGTCATTAAAAAACATTTCAAACCGGCCAATAAAAATGGTATGAAATTTAAAATTGAGAATTGTATTTTTTTTCTGCAGAAAGCCAAATTTAATTGGGATCCGGAGATAGTCGGAATGATTCACGGCTCGTTCTTTTGGGGTTACATAGTGACCCAGATCCCGGGAGGATACATAGCATCCAGATTAGCGGCTAACAGGTACGGGCCGATCCATTTGCAAAGGAGGGGGGAGGGTGAAAGAAGGAGAAGGGTGGGGGGTGCATTATGCATTTAATTGTCAGTCCCACAGGGCCGGGGCTTTAATAAAGGCTCTCGGGGATGTTGGTTATTCATTCATTGACTGTTGTTGTCGTGGTATTTGGGCTAAAGAGATTTCATGGATTGATTGGGGGCACAACGACCCACATTATACACACAGCTACAGTTTGGGTTTACTTGCCCTTATGTTCTGTGCAGGAGATAGAATGCTCTGGGCTGTTGGAAGGTTCCGAAATGCTGATCTAATCTAATAATCTGATTAAATTATTTTATTATCCTACTAATAAGTGATGAACCTGTATCTGCTTCTGTTTAATCTTCACTCCCCTCCCCCCGGGTGTTTCATGGTCTCATCCCTGAATGTACCCCCCTTTCTCCCCAACTCCTCTCTCTTGTGTTTCTATTCTCTTTATCTCTATCTCTTCAATATCAATCTATCCATCTGCCTATCTCTATCTTTATCCATTATCTATCTACTATCTATCAATGTCCTTTTGCTTTGACTTGTGCCAGACCCTTATGAATTTTTTATTTTCTCTCACTGATATCACAGTCACTTTCTGTTGCTGAAACTCAGGATTTTTATCTATCTATCTATCTATCTATCTATCTATATATCTATATATCAATCTATCTATTATCTATCTATCTATCAATCTATCTATATATCAATCTATCTATTATCTATCTATCTATCTATCATCTATCTATCTATCTATCTATCTATCTATCTATCTATCTAATCTATCTATATATCAGTCTATCTATTATCTATCTATCAATCTATCTATCTATCTATCTATCTATCTATCTATTATGTATCTATCTATCTCTATCTATCAATCTATCTATATATCAATCTATCTATTATGTATGTATGTATCTATCTATCTATCTATCTATTATGTATCTATCTATCTATCATCTATCTATTTATCTATCTATCTATCTATCTATCTATCTATCTATCTTTATCCTTCATCTATCTATCTATCCATTATGCCCTATCCATAAAGTCCAAACCTCTGTCTTGTATTTTTATTATCTTCATATATGCAAATATCTATCTATCTATCATCTATCTATCTATCTATCTATCTATCTATCTATCTATCTTTATCCTTCATCTATCTATCTATCTATCTATCTATCTATCTATCTATCTTTATCCTTCATCTATCTATCTATCCATTATGCCCTATCCATAAAGTCCAAACCTCTGTCTTGTATTTTTATTATCTTTTTATATGCAAATATCTATCTATCTATCTATCATCTATCATCTATCTATCTATCTATCTATCTATCTATCTATCTTCCATCTTTATTTCTTTTTAATGTTGTCTATATTATCTATATATTGTGCTTATCATCACATCTTTGGATCTGTTTCTTCTGTTTTGTCCAAACATCTGTTCTTCTCTCTGTCTTTATGTCTTTGTGTCAGTCAGTAGTACGTGCTGCCCGTCTGTCTCTCTATATAAATATATATATATATACTGTATGTTGCTGTGAATATAGATGCGCTGTTTGATACCTGGGAATAGTATTATCTGAGCCGGGCTGCTGTATGGGGCGTCACTTCATTCTGACTGTATAATAAATACACAATAATAAAGGGACTCGTTACCTTCCCCATTAATGAGGCAACAGGATGAATTTAAATGGAGAAGCAAATTCCTGATATTGGGAAACTCATTCTCATTCCCTCTGAAAGGGACGCGCTTCTCCCCCAGATGGCAGGGCGACAGCTCCCACCTTGGTTTCTATGGCGCTTGGCGAGCTCTCCGGCTGCCGGGGTGCGATTCCTGCGCTTAATTAGATCTGCTGGGAATTGCGGAGACATTCAGCGCGGCGACCTCTGTGTATTAATCCCGACTTAATATTCACTGCCTTGTGTCTGTCGGAAATGTCCTTCTCATCCCAGAGATAATATGATTATATGATTATATCAGCCCCCGGAACCCCCCCCCTAGCCGGGAAAAGGGACCTCGCTATTAAGCCCCATTATACAGGAAATCTGGGGCTCAGTGTAATAAATAAGGGGTGTCCAACCTATTGGCTTGTCTGTCAATGGGGAACAGTATGGCAACACCTTCTTATATATGTGGCCTATGGTCCAGTGATACTGAACATTTAGCCCATTCAGCAGCGACTGTCTAATTGCCTTATGTTTTCATTTTTGGAAGACAATTTTAGTATCAATGAATTTAATTGGCGGTTGGATTTGAATACAAATGAGTGTAGGCAGAACTGATATGACCAGGTCTGTCCTTAAATGCCCTTGTAGGCCAAGTCCCGCCCCCTTAGACCGACTCGCCAGCTTATCGGGGCAGCAACGACGGGCCTGCCCAACCGATATCTGGCCTGAAATCGGGCAGATATCGATCGGGCAGGTTTAAAAATTTAGTCGGTTCGGGGACCGTATCCGCTCGTTGATGCAGTCCCCGAACCGACTGCACCTATACCCGTCGTTCTAATTCGAGCGATTGGCCCCAGGGCAAAACAGCCGAATTAGCCCAATATTGCCCACCCGTAGGTGGGGATATCGGGAAAAGATCCGCTCGCTTGGCAACCTCATGTTTTTTTACAGTTTTGTGAATTTTTCGGCAAAGTGAAATGGGACCTGGGTCGGACTGGCCTGCCGGGACACGGGGAAAAATCCCGGTGGGCCCCGGCTCTAGTGGGCTTCGGCAGCCCAGATCCGACCATTGCGGCCCTACCCCTGCCCGACCGCTCCTGCCCTGCGAGGGGGGTTAGGAGGGCCCCTGGGGGGGGCTATGGGCACGGGCACCTGCTCATCACTATAGGTGACCACTAGGCAACGCTTCGTAGCTTTAGTGATACAGTGGGATTCTGTTTATTTGGAATTTGGCATCTTCTATGTTAATCTTGGCTTTATGATGTTTGCTTTGACCTACACCTTATATATATATATATCTGTTTATTAATGGTTTCAGAGTGGAAAGCAGTAGGTTCACTAGTAACAGCAGTTAAGTAGAAGGGTAAAGTGTTCTATAAACAGGTTTTCCCCAGGGCTATTGTGACAGATTTGCCCAGCTGTTAACTGTCTTCCTGCAACAAGCGGTGAGCGAGGATGAACTGCTGCACAGCCGCCTCCTCTTCACTCCCGAGCCTGAGACTTTACAGCTGCAGCTTTATGTGAAACATGGGCAATATCTGGCATAACCCATAATAATCAGCGAGATGGGCACTTTCATTTATCCAACAGTAGTTCCAGCCTGAAGGCCAGTTAGGGGGAGATTTGGGGTGAGTGCTTATTTGTGCCCTGGGTACCCCTGGAACTATAGCGGGGTGACTGTTACCCCAATGTTTCTATATATCTGTAACCTTGTTATGGGCTAAGGGGGCCCAGCCTGAAGGCCAGTTAGGGGGAGATTTGGGGTGAGTGCTTATTTGTGCCCTGGGTACCCCTGGAACTATAGCAGGGTGACTGTTACCCCAATGTTTCTATATATCTGTAACCTTGTTATGGGCTAAGGGGGCCCAGCCTGAAGGCCAGTTAGGGGGGGATTTGGGGTGAGTGTTTATTTGTGCCCTGGGTACCCCTGGAACTATAGCAGGGTGACTGTTACCCCAATGTTTCTATATATCTGTAACCTTGTTATGGGCTAAGGGGGCCCAGCCTGAAGGCCAGTTAGGGGGGGATTTGGGGTGAGTGCTTATTTGTGCCCTGGGTACCCCTGGAACTATAGCGGGGTGACTGTTACCCCAATGTTTCTATATATCTGTAACCTTGTTATGGGCTAAGGGGGCCCAGCCTGAAGGCCAGTTATGGGGGGGATTTGGGGTGAGTGCTTATTTGTGCCCTGGGTACCCCTGGAACTATAGTGGGGTGACTGTTACCCCAATGTTTCTATATATCTGTAACCTTGTTATGGGCTAAGGGGGCCCAGCCTGAAGGCCAGGTAGGGGGGGATTTGGGGTGAGTGCTTACTTGTGCCCTGGGTACCCCTGGAACTATAGCGGGGTGACTGTTACCCCAATGTTTCATATATCTGTAACCTTGTTATGGGCTAAGGGGGCCCAGCCTGAAGGCCAGTTAGGGGGGATTTGGGGTGAGTGCTTACTTGTGCCCTGGGTACCCCTGGAACTATAGCAGGGTGACTGTTACCCCAATGTTTCTATATATCTGTAACCTTGTTATGGGCTAAGGGGGCCCAGCCTGAAGGCCAGTTAGGGGGGGATTTGGGGTGAGTGCTTATTTGTGCCCTGGGTACCCCTGGAACTATAGCAGGGTGACTGTTACCCCAATGTTTCTATATATCTGTAACCTTGTTATGGGCTAAGGGGGCCCAGCCTGAAGGCCAGTTAGGGGGGGATTTGGAGTGAGTGTAATTTCTGTCGGTTCCTCTGGGCTCAGCCAGAAGCCACGTGCGGCAGAACCAGACAGGACAGACTTTGGTAATTACCCATTCATTAATTATTACTTAGCCCATTTATCTTGAATCCAGCCTGGGCAGACAATATCCCTGGAACGTTTCGGAGTTATTTCCTAGGGAGAACACGGCTATGAAATTTTAAAAAGGATTCCCACCCAAATAATGAAGAATATATTAATGCCTGGAGAAACAAAATCTAATTCTAAGCAACTTTCCTATTTACATTCAAATTCTGCCCTGATTATTTGTGAATGGAGTTGTTATTGAAAGCGATTCTCTGCACTGCTGGTCCTGTCTCCCGTCTATCCTCCCCTACTGTATCAAACTTGCCCTACTGTCTCTGTCTTGCTCAACCGTGTCCATGTTGCACTATCATTTTGCTCAGTTGTCCCTATGTTGCCCTACTATCTCCATCTTCCCATCTATCTTCCCCTATTGTATCCAATGTTCCCTACTGTCTCCATCTTTCCCTACTGTCTCCATCTTGCCCTACTGTCTCCATCTTGTCCTACTGTCTCCATCTTGTCCTACTGTCTCCATCTTGTCCTACTGTCTCCTTCTTGCCCTACTGTCTCCATCTTGTCCTACTGTCTCCATCTTGTCCTACTGTCTCCATCTTGCCCTACTGTCTCCATCTTGCCCTACTGTCTCCATCTTGTCCTACTGTCTCCATCTTGCCCTACTGTCTCCATCTTGCCCTACTGTCTCCATCTTGTCCTACTGTCTCCATCTTGTCCTACTGTCTCCATCTTGCCCTACTGTCTCCATCTTGTCCTACTGTACCCATCTTGTCCTACTGTCTCCATCTTGCCCTACTGTTTCCATCTTGTCCTACTGTCCCCATTGTATCCTACTGTCTCCATCTTGCCCTACTGTCTCCATCTTGTCCTACTGTCCCCATCGTATCCTACTGTCTCCATCTTGCCCTACTGTCTCCATCTTGCCCTACTGTCCCCATCGTATCCTACTGTCTCCATCTTGCCCTACTGTCTCCATCTTGTCCTACTGTCTCCATCTTGTCCTACTGTCTCCATCTTGCCCTACTGTCCCCATCTTGTCCTACTGTCTCCATCTTGTCCTACTGTCTCCATCTTGCCCTATTGTCTCCATCTTGCCCTACTGCCTCCATCTTGCCCAACTGTCTCCATCTTGTCCTACATGTACTGTTAGCATTAGTCAGACTTATGGGTAATGTTAGAATAAAGTAGAAATGCCCAACCTGTGGCCCTGGTGATATAGTTGAACTACAGCTCTCACTGGGTTAGTAATGTAAGAGAATTGCAATGGGAATTGGTCGGGATCAGATAATGACAAATGCAATTTCTAGGCACAATGGAGATGGCGCGGCTGTGCAGGAAGCCTTAATGGGATAATAACCCGGGATTCCACGCTGGGGGTGTAATTAGGACGGCGGAGCGGCTCAGGCCATTAAATGAATGGGCAGTAATAAAACATTAGTATGGAACGCTGTCACACAAGCTGTAGTTATTGCAAAATAAGCGCGACGGAGAATTAAGGAGCTGGAAATAAATTAAATTACACGGAACACAGATGCACCCGTCTGGCACCTGCTAATACTCGCCAACGTGGCGCATAAATTACTCCGTGTCGCGCCCAATCGCCATGTTCAGCTCAGGGATTTGTGACACTCAGTCCCGGAGGCAAAGACACCGCTCTCCCAGTTCTGCCCAATAACCCAGGCCTAGGGTTGCACTATGTAAGGGGAAATAAATGGAAAAAAATTACATTTATATGAAGCTTTTATAGTCACAAAATCTCTAATCACCAGACACAGATTATCCCCCACTGGTAATTTTGTATGTTTTTAACTGATCCCAGAATCTGGTTTAATACACGGGAAGAATGGATTTGAGATCAGATCCTTAAAGAGTCGGATCAGTAATCCGGTCAGTGTGTACTGGAAGTTGTAGTGCAGCGATAACATAAGGGTGTAGCGCTGAGGACTATGTTGTTGTTTTTTTATTTGTTTCTATCTTACTGTATTGCTGCCTTCCATCTTACAACGGACTGGGGGGGTTCCCCTGAGGGGAACGGGTCTGGTTTGCCGTGGCCTACCAGGTTTTTTTTTGCCCTGATGGCCCAGTCGGACCACGTCTTGCCCTACTGTCTCCATCTTGCCCTACTGTCTCCATCTTGCCCTACTGTCTCCATCTTGCCCTACTGTCTTTATCTTGTCCTACTGTCTTCATCTTGTCCTACTGTCTCCATCTTGCCCTACTGTCTCCATCTTGCCCTACTGTCTTTATCTTGTCCTACTGTCTTCATCTTGTCCTACTGTCTCCATCTTGCCCTACTGTCTTTATCTTGTCCTACTGTCTTCATCTTGTCCTACTGTCTTTATCTTGTCCTACTGTCTTCATCTTGTCCTACTGTCTCCATCTTGCCCTACTGTCTCCATCTTGCCCTACTGTCTCCATCTTGCCCTACTGTCTTTATCTTGTCCTACTGTCTTCATCTTGTCCTACTGTCTCCATCTTGCCCTACTGTCTCCATCTTGCCCTACTGTCTCCATCTTGCCCTACTGTCTTTATCTTGTCCTACTGTCTTCATCTTGTCCTACTGTCTCCATCTTGCCCTACTGTCTCCATCTTGCCCTACTGTCTCCATCTTGCCCTACAGTCTCCATCTTGCCCTACTGTCTTCATCTTGTCCTACTGTCTCCATCTTGCACTATTGTCCCTATGTTGTCCTACAGTCTCCTGCTTGCCCTGTTTTCTCTCTGTTTTCATCTTATCCTACTTTCTCCATCTTTCCATCTATCCTCCCCTATTGTATATAACTTGCCCTACTGTCTCCATCTTGCTCTATTGTCCCTATGTTGTCTTACAGTCTCCCTCTTGACCTGTTTTCTCCATCTTTTCATACTTTCTCCATCTTCCCATCTATCCTCCCCTATTGTATCCAACTTGCCCTACTGTCTCTGTCATGCTCAACTGTCTCCATCTTTCCCTACTATCTCCATCTTGCTCTGATGCCCCTATGTTGCCCTACTGTCTCCCTTTTGCCCTGTTTTATCCATCTTCCCATCTATCTTCTCCTATTGTATCCAATGTTCCCTACTGTCCCCATCTTGCCCTACTGTCTCCATCTTGCCCTACTGTCTCCATCTTGCCCTACTGTCCCCATCTTGTCCCACTGTCTTTATCTTGTCCTACTGTCTTCATCTTGTCCTACTGTCTTCATCTTGCCCTACTGTCTTTATCTTGTCCTACTGTCTTCATCTTGTCCTACTGTCTCCATCTTGCCCTACTGTCTTTATCTTGTCCTACTGTCTTCATCTTGTCCTACTGTCTTTATCTTGTCCTACTGTCTTCATCTTGTCCTACTGTCTCCATCTTGTCCTACTGTCTTCATCTTGTCCTACTGTCTCCATCTTGTCCTACTGTCTCCATCTTGCCCTACTGTCTTTATCTTGTCCTACTGTCTCCATCTTGCCCTACTGTCTTTATCTTGTCCTACTGTCTTCATCTTGTCCTACTGTCTCCATCTTGCCCTACTGTCTCCATCTTGCCCTACTGTCTTTATCTTGTCCTACTGTCTTCATCTTGTCCTACTGTCTCCATCTTGCCCTACTGTCTTTATCTTGTCCTACTGTCTTCATCTTGCCCTACTGTCTTTATCTTGTCCTACTGTCTTCATCTTGTCCTACTGTCTCCATCTTGCCCTACTGTCTCCATCTTGCCCTACTGTCTCCATCTTGCCCTACTGTCTTTATCTTGTCCTACTGTCTTCATCTTGTCCTACTGTCTCCATCTTGCCCTACTGTCTCCATCTTGCCCTACTGTCTCCATCTTGCCCTACTGTCTCCATCTTGTCCTACTGTCCCCATCTTGCCCTACTGACTCCATCTTGCCCTACTGTCCCCATCTTGCCCTACTGCCTCCATCTTGCCCTACTGCCTCCATCTTGTCCTACGGTCTCCATCTTGTCCTACGGTCTCCATCTTGCCCTACTGTCTCCATCTTGTCCTACGGTCTCCATCTTGTCCTACGGTCTCCATCTTGCCCAGCTATTTCCAATCTGTCCTAGTGTCTTTATTTCACCCAATTTATTTGATCTTTTCTAGCTTACTCAGTATCAGTATAGTTCCACGGTGTCCATGTTGCCGTACTGTCTCCATGTTGCCCTATTATACCTACAGGCTCCCCACTCATTCTCCCTACAATGGTTGGTGTACAGGACATACTAATGGCCCTGAATAATCCTGCTTTGTTGCCCAGGTAATAAATACAAGGGGGGCTTCTCTCACAGTAGCCTTCAGCCCCCACTCCCAGCTGGTAGCCGACCATATGCTGCCTGTGCGCTCCTTGTCTGTCTCTAGTAATATAGACATTTTGTTGATTTAATGAATCACCCAGGGATTCCACTCAATATTCGCAGGACTCAGATGTGGCCCAATAATAAATGAAAGCAGGATTTTTAATATATTAGATTAGAAAGCAAAAAAAAAAATCCATGTTAGCATATTAATGCGGCCGCTGAGCTCAGGAAACCAACTGGCGGCTGCCCCGGTCACACGGCATAAGGCCGCGCCGACGGCAAGTGTTGTGCGTCTTCATTCGGAAACGGCGAGCTGCACTCTGGGGTGTTAAAGGCAAAGTTTGCCCGACATAATCCCTCTACTCCCAGCGCCAATTTCCCTGCCCGTGCGAACGTGAGATTTATTCAGGATTTCTTATTAGCAGCTGAACCATGAATCCTTTATCGAGGCCTGATTGGAACTGAAATTGGCTGAACATTTTGGTTTAATATAATATATATCCTCAGCTGAATATCATTAATTCCTGCATTTTATGTATGGAAGATTTCCATTCAGATCATTTTGATTAGGACATTATTTATTGTGTGCCCAGAACATTCCTTCTCTGTATATTTGTATTTATACATATGGGTAGGGGGAGCCATAGTGTTTCCCTTAGACAGTACAGTATGGGGGTACAGCTTATTGTGTGCCCAGAACATTCCCTCTCTGTATATTTGTATTTATACATATGGGTAGGGGGTGCCATAGTGTTTCCCTTAGACAGTACAGTATGGGGGTACAGCTTATTGTGTGCCCAGAACATTCCCTCTCTGTATATTTGTATTTATACATATGGGTAGGGGGTGCCATAGTGTTTCCCTTAGACAGTACAGTATGGGGGTACAGCTTATTGTGTGCCCAGAACATTCCTTCTCTGTATATTTGTATTTATACATATGGGTAGGGGGTGCCATAGTGTTTCCCTTAGACAGTACAGTATGGGGGTACAGCTTATTGTGTGCCCAGAACATTCCTTCTCTCTATATTTGTATTTATACATATGGGTAGGGGGTGCCATACTGTTTCCCTTAGACAGTACAGTATGGGGGTACAGCTTATTGTGTGCCCAGAACATTCCTTCTCTCTATATTTGTATTTATACATGTGGGTAGGGGGTGCCATACTGTTTCCCTTAGACAGTACAGTATGGGGGTACAGCTTATTGTGTGCCCAGAACATTCCTTCTCTCTATATTTGTATTTATACATATGGGTAGGGGGTGCCATAGTGTTTCCCTTAGACAGTACAGTATGGGGGTACAGCTTATTGTGTGCCCAGAACATTCCTTCTCTGTATATTTGTATTTATACATATGGGTAGGGGGTGCCATAGTGTTTCCCTTAGACAGTACAGTATGGGGGTACAGCTTATTGTGTGCCCAGAACATTCCCTCTCTGTTTATTTGTATTTATACATATGGGAAGGGGGTGCCATAGTGTTTCCCTTAGACAGTACAGTATGGGGGTACAGCTTATTGTGTGCCCAGAACATTCCTTCTCTGTATATTTGTATTTATACATATGGGTAGGAGGTGCCATACTGTTTCCCTTAGACAGTACAGTATGGGGGTACAGCTTATTGTGTGCCCAGAACATTCCTTCTCTGTATATTTGTATTTATACATATGGGTAGGAGGTGCCATAGTGTTTCCCTTAGACAGTACAGTATGGGGGTACAGCTTATTGTGTGCCCAGAACATTCCTTCTCTGTATATTTGTATTTATACATATGGGTAGGGGGTGCCATAGTGTTTCCCTTAGACAGTACAGTATGGGGGTACAGCTTATTGTGTGCCCAGAACATTCCTTCTCTGTATATTTGTATTTATACATATGGGTAGGGGGTGCCATAGTGTTTCCCTTAGACAGTACAGTATGGGGGTACAGCTTATTGTGTGCCCAGAACATTCCCTCTCTGTATATTTGTATTTATACATATGGGTAGGAGGTGCCATAGTGTTTCCCTTAGACAGTACAGTATGGGGGTACAGCTTATTGTGTGCCCAGAACATCCCTTCTCTGTATATTTGTATTTATACATATGGGTAGGGAGGTGCCCAATAGCAGCAGACACAAGGGAGGAGACTAAGTATAACATGGCTCTGTTACCCTGGTGCCCGTGGGAAGATGGTGGAACACAGTGTTGCAGTCTCGGTGGGATCCCATGGGGCTTTGCCACTCACAGGTGTGGAGTTATAATTAATGGGAATGTGACAGCAGGTTACAGATATTATTAGCACCGTAAGCCAAGTTAGTCTTAAAAAGCCAGTACAATATTTAACCCCGTACTTACAAGTCCCAGCATCCTCTTCCTCCTGTCGGCAGTACCTATTGGCAAGGGGCGCCCATGGGATATTTAGTGGAAATTGCACCCATCAATATGTTATGGAGCCTAAGGGTGAAGACACACGGAGCTACTTAGTAGCAGCTACTATGTAACCACATATATAAATATATATCATTTGCTTGACATTCCAGGGTGTTTGGGGCTGCCATTGTCCTCACCTCAACTCTGAACATGCTGATCCCCTCGGCGGCGAGAGTGCACTACGGCTGCGTGATCTTCGTCAGGATTTTGCAAGGGCTTGTGGAGGTAAGGGGCGGGGCCGATGCATTGGTGGTTAGGCGAGAATACGAGAAAACGAGCCACTCTCTTGCCCCATGATATTATTCTGCTTATACGCTGCCCAGATAAAATAATAATAAATGCTCTGTGCCGACGCAGCAACTAGGTCTCACTTTTCTGCATTCTCCACCAATTGAATCCTTTGGGTCACAGTCACATTAAATAAGAAGTCTATGGCACCAACCTGTGCCGAGGTGTTGTAGTTTATCTAGAGGGGGTTGCTAAGACTGCTGGGAGGGCTGGTCTCAAAACTGGAGCCTTTGCAGCAATGCCAGTTTCCGAGGATTTTTCTTTGTGTTCACTTCATGCCCCCCCTAGTGGTGGCAGGATGGAAGGACACACAAAGATTCATCTATCTCAGGACTTTATAATTCTAACCAACGGCTTTACTCTCATTACCAGGGGGTCACCTATCCGGCCTGCCACGGGATATGGAGTAAATGGGCCCCGCCTTTGGAAAGAAGTCGCCTGGCAACAACGTCATTTTGTGGTAACTATCCCATTGCCCTAACTACCCTCCATACAACCTACCTAAGGCCCTCGGCCAGTGCCGTGACAATGTTTCTGCCTTGTTCCCAGGATCCTATGCAGGAGCAGTTATCGCTATGCCATTGGCCGGGATTCTTGTGCAATATACTGGGTGGTCGTCTGTGTTTTACGTCTACGGTGAGTGACCCCTTTACTCCTGCGCCCCATGATAAACTCTACATAATAATAATATAGCCTTGCCATTGGTTGCTGATGGATCCTCTGTCATGTGTGTGTGCAGGGTGCTTTGGCCTCGTCTGGTACCTCTTCTGGATCCTGGTGTCCTATGAAAGCCCAGCGAAGCATCCGACCATCACCGACGAGGAGCGGAACTACATAGAGGAGAGTATTGGGGAAAGCGCGAACATCTTGGGGCCAGTGGAGGTGAGTGCTTATTTGTGCCCTGGGTACCCCTGGAACTATAGCGGGGTGACTGTTACCCCAATGTTTCTATATATCTGTAACCTTGTTATGGGCTAAGGGGGCCCAGCCTGAAGGCCAGTTAGGGGGGGATTTGGGGTGAGTGCTTATTTGTGCCCTGGGTACCCCTGGAACTATAGCGGGGTGACTGTTACCCCAATGTTTCTATATATCTGTAACCTTGTTATGGGCTAAGGGGGCCCAGCCTGAAGGCCAGTTAGGGGGGGATTTGGGGTGAGTGCTTATTTGTGCCCTGGGTACCCCTGGAACTATAGCGGGGTGACTGTTACCCCAATGTTTCTATATATCTGTAACCTTGTTATGGGCTAAGGGGGCCCAGCCTGAAGGCCAGTTAGGGGGGATTTGGGGTGAGTGCTTATTTGTGCCCTGGGTACCCCTGGAACTATAGCGGGGTGACTGGTACCCCAATGTTTCTATATATCTGTAACCTTGTTATGGGCTAAGGGGGCCCAGCCTGAAGGCCAGTTAGGGGGGGATTTGGGGTGAGTGCTTATTTGTGCCCTGGGTACCCCTGGAACTATAGCAGGGTGACTGTTACCCCAATGTTTCTATATATCTGTAACCTTGTTATGGGCTAAGGGGGCCCAGCCTGAAGGCCAGTTAGGGGGAGATTTGGGGTGAGTGCTTGTGCCCTGGGTACCCCTGGAACTATAGCGGGGTGACTGTTACCCCAATGTTTCTATATATCTGTAACCTTGTTATGGGCTAAGGGGGCCCAGCCTGAAGGCCAGTTAGGGGGGGATTTGGGGTGAGTGCTTATTTGTGCCCTGGGTACCCCTGGAACTATAGCGGGGTGACTGTTACCCCAATGTTTCTATATATCTGTAACCTTGTTATGGGCTAAGGGGGCCCAGCCTGAAGGCCAGTTAGGGGGGGATTTGGGGTGAGTGCTTATTTGTGCCCTGGGTACCCCTGGAACTATAGCGGGGTGACTGTTACCCCAATGTTTCTATATATCTGTAACCTTGTTATGGGCTAAGGGGGCCCAGCCTGAAGGCCAGTTAGGGGGGGATTTGGGGTGAGTGCTTATTTGTGCCCTGGGTACCCCTGGAACTATAGCAGGGTGACTGTTACCCCAATGTTTCTATATATCTGTAACCTTGTTATGGGCTAAGGGGGCCCAGCCTGAAGGCCAGTTAGGGCAAATTGCTGAATACACATGAAGAACTAGGAGAACATTATACAAAATAAGTTGATTAGAAAGTAATTGTGCTGCCTCCAATCATTGTTTCTACCAACTATAATCAACTCGCTTCTCTCCAGGGCCAATCCCACAATCTATAATATCCAGTTTAATGCTAAATCAAATGCCACGGCCCCCTCTGGGTCCTTACGTCTATTGACTCCCTGATTATTTCTAATGTGTCTGATCAGCGCTCTGTTTGCTGTTTCAGAAATTCAAGACTCCCTGGAGGAAGTTTTTTACCTCAATGCCGGTCTATGCAATTATCGTTGCAAACTTCTGTAGGAGTTGGACATTTTATCTTCTCCTGATCAGCCAGCCAGCCTACTTTGAAGAAGTCTTTGGGTTTGAGATTAGCAAGGTAAGGACCCTGTATATATTTTCCATGACTGACTCCAAGCCTTCCAACACTTTCCCCTGTCTCTGCCCCTATATATTAGGTACCTACCTAGTGCTACCAACCCCTATTTCTGTAGGGAAATGAGATAAGGGCAGGCAGTAACCCTTCCAACACTTTCCCCTGTCTCTGCCCCTATATATTAGGTACCTACCTAGTGCTACCAACCCCTATTTCTGTAGGGAAATGAGAGCAGGGCAGGCAGTAACCCTTCCAACACTTTCCCCTGCCTCTGCCCCTATATATTAGGTACCTACCTAGTGCTACCAACCCCTATTTCTGTAGGGAAATGAGAGCAGGGCAGGCAGTAACCCTTCCAACACTTTCCCCTGTCTCTGCCCCTATATATTAGGTACCTACCTAGTGCTACCAACCCCTATTTCTGTAGGGAAATGAGAGAAGGGCAGGCAGTAACCCTTCCAACACTTTCCCCTGTCTCTGCCCCTATATATTAGGTACCTACCTAGTGCTACCAACCCCTATTTCTGTAGGGAAATGAGAGCAGGGCAGGCAGTAACCCTTCCAACACTTTCCCCTGTCTCTGCCCCTATATATTAGGTACCTACCTAGTGCTACCAACCCCTATTTCCGTAGGGATATGAGAGCAGGGCAGGCAGTAACCCTTCCAACACTTTCCCCTGTCTCTGTCTCATATTAAACCCAAGATTTCCAGTATGTAACTGTGTGTTGCCTGTTAGGTGGGAATGTTGTCTGCCGTACCCCATCTGGTCATGACAATTATTGTACCTATTGGAGGACAAATTGCTGACTTCCTTAGAAGCAAACAAATTCTCTCAACAACCACGGTGCGAAAAATTATGAACTGTGGAGGTGAGTAACCAGCTCAACATAACTTTTACATTTAACCTACTTTTCTTGATTCTCTCCAAAGCCGCCATGTTATTGGGTACATGGCAAACTCTTGCTTTTGATGATGCCACAATTCTGTTGGTTCCTTGCAGGATTCGGCATGGAGGCTACCCTACTGCTTGTCGTCGGCTACTCCCACAGTAAAGGTGTTGCAATATCATTCCTGGTCCTTGCAGTCGGCTTCAGTGGATTCGCCATTTCTGGTAACTCATATTGGATTTATACACACCAAACCCATTGGGCAGGTTGAGAACCTTACTTCATGGTAACTTTTTGGTTTGCTCTGGCCAAGCAAGAGAGGCCCAGTTGCCAATACACCACCCTCCCACCCACAGCCCAGTCCAATGGTTCATATACATTTAATGTAGATCTTGCCATTCTTGTTCACTTTAGGATTCAATGTTAACCACCTTGATATCGCTCCTCGCTATGCCAGTATCCTCATGGGTATCTCCAACGGTGTCGGCACCTTATCCGGCATGGTTTGTCCTCTTATCGTTGGAGCAATGACCAAGCACAAAGTAAGTTTAATGGATCGACACTGCCATGTTGGAGGTGCCTTTGTTATGATATATGAAAGGTTTACATATCTCCGTCTTGGTTGTCTCACTTGGTCATTAATTTGGTCAAAGTTGAGTTGCTCTGTTGCTCAGAGAAGCTGCCAATAGCAGTTTGGGGTCAACTGGTTCCCCACTTGCAGACCATTGAGCTAATCGTCCTAAACTGGTTGGTAGAGTCACATGTGTAGCCATAATACCGTTATCCAAGCAATGGCCTCAATGTAGTTAACTTAGCTTGCTTAATTTCCAATTAAATTATGGAAAAGGGAATCATTTAAACATAAAATAAACCCAATAGGGCTGTTCTGCCCCAATAAGGGGTAATTATATCTTAGTTGGGATCAAGTACAGGTACTGTTTTATTATTACAGAGAAAAGGGAATCATTTAACCATTAAATAAACCCAATAGGGCTGTTCTGCCCCCAATAAGGGGTAATTATATCTTAGTTGGGATCAAGTACAGGTACTGTTTTATTATTACAGAGAAAAGGGAATCATTTAACCATGAAATAAACCCAATAGGGCTGTTCTGCCCCCAATAAGGGGTAATTATATCTTAGTTGGGATCAAGTACAGGTACTGTTTTATTATTACAGAGAAAAGGGAATCATTTAACCATGAAATAAACCCAATAGGGCTGTTCTGCCCCAATAAGGGGTAATTATATCTTAGTTGGGATCAAGTACAGGTACTGTTTTATTATTACAGAGAAAAGGGAATCATTTAACCATTAAATAAACCCAATAGGGCTGTTCTGCCCCCAATAAGGGGTAATTATATCTTAGTTGGGATCAAGTACAGGTACTGTTTTATTATTACAGAGAAAAGGGAATAATTTAACCATTAAATAAACCCAATAGGGCTGTTCTGCCCCCAATACGGGGTAATTATATCTTAGTTGGGATCAAGTACAGGTACTGTTTTATTATTACAGAGAAAAGGGAATCATTTAACCATTAAATAAACCCAATAGGGCTGTTCTGCCCCAATAAGGGGTAATTATATCTTAGTTGGGATCAAGTACAGGTACTGTTTTATTATTACAGAGAAAAGGGAATCATTTAACCATTAAATAAACCCTATAGGGCTGTTCTGCCCCCAATAAGGGGTAATTATATCTTAGTTGGGATCAAGTACAGGGACTGTTTTATTATTACAGAGAAAAGGGAATCATTTAACCATTAAATAAACCTAATAGGGCTGTTCTGCCTACAGTTTCTTTGGACCTGCCAATAATCCACCGTTCCCCTTTTTATCGCTTCCCCAGAGCAGAGAGGAATGGCAATACGTTTTCCTGATCGCTGCTCTCGTCCATTATGGCGGAGTCATATTCTATGGAATATTTGCGTCTGGGGAGAAACAGCCGTGGGCAGACCCCGAGCAGACCAGCGACGAGAAGTGCGGTTTCATCAACGAGGACGAACTGGCAGAAGAAGCCGGGGATATTAGTCAAAATTACATCAACTATGGCACCGCTAAATCTTACGGGGCCACCACGCAGATGAACACGGGTTGGCCGAACGGGTGGGAAAAGCGAGAAGAAGGCGTTCAAGGAGATGGACAGGAGTCTTACCATTACAGGGAGGAGGAGGAGAACTATTCCTAACAAATCTCTTCATATCTAGATCTATATATATATATATTTATTTTATTTTTGTTCGTAGTGTCCGTGATGAATTTCATTGTGGTATTTTGCACAAAAAGCCGTGGTGTGAACTCGTTAAGCACACACATCCGTCTTGCTTGGGGAGCAAGCGCCATCTCATGAACCATTGTTACCTTGGCTACGTGTATTCATCCTATGGGGATTCGCGCTAATTGGGCACGGCCGCCAAGGCCACTAGTCATTTACTATAGGAGCCGCGTCTTCTCTAGCAGGTCAGAGCACAAACGAACAGAGCACATCCTAAATCTTCCTTGGGCTATCGCCGTTGGTTACGAGGCAACAAAATGCCCAGTTTTAGTCTATAACCCCACACAGTTGATGATGATGATCCACCCAATGGCAGTGAATGTTGGATCTCCATGACAACCTCTAGTGCTTTTCTTTTTAATTGTGACGCACAAGTGATGTTAGTGCCTAATCATATGGTTATTTTGGAGCTGGACCAATAACGTTAGGCGGAGGGAGCAGGCCAATAAGCTTTTAAATATCTCGGGGTGTATTTTTTGAACACCGGCCATTTTGTATTACATAGCAGCGACATTTTTATACATGCATTCTTATCATTACAATTCATATCAGCAGAAATCATGGTGGTCCATATCCCTGCTTGACCTCGTCCCTGGCCCGCCCCCAAACTCCGCCCCCTTTTGCAGCAGCGGCGGCGGCCCTGCACTTTTACATTATAGACCAGTTTTATAAGACTCCCTATCTCTTATATTGTAGATCACTGACCTCGCCTTGCATTGATCTTAATGTCAAGGGACCTACAACACCAGCCATAAAGCAAGACAGGACTGTTGTTATAATAGCACAATGAAAGAAAATCTACTTAGGGTTTGAACACCCCTCGTCCCCAGCCTTTAGCTGCTTAGGTGATTGGCCCCAAGGGCTAGAAGGGCTAAATGATTGGCCCCTGACATGGGGTTCAAGGAACCATTGAGCTGCTTTCCCAGCATCCCTATGAACTACTAATGCTTAGTTGTCCTTTAATAAGGTAATACCCAGATACATCTATAGATGCCCATTGGTCAAACCTTGCTGATTTGATTATCTGTCCCCCCTAGGGTGGCCACCCAGCTGGTATTTGACTGGAAAATTGCAATCTATGGGTGACAACCCTACCTATAATCCATCTTTTCCCTGACTCTTTCCATGGCAGCCTTTGCCCTGCCCGCTATCCCCTCCCACCTACCCATTTCTCCGCCCCTTCCCCTGCCTAGCCCACCCATTTCACTGCTCGCCCCCGACCTAGGGGGGCTGATAACATAAGGGGGCTATTAAGACTTCTCGTATTATTCTAGGGCCAAACATGAACCAATGGGATAGGCCAGTTGCTCAACCAGCAGCCAATATCTACCCATATTATTGGGGCACATACATATATTTATAGATAACTATATAGATATACCATATATATACATAGATATATCCGAGCGTGGCTACTGAGCAGTCTATGGTGGCTAGCCCCTGAATGGGCCAGACTAGAATGCAATATGTGGTGACTACTGTCCATATGGAAAGGAACAGAATACTGTATATGACATGAGCTGTAGATCAAAATCCAGCAGATTTAGCCATTTTTAACCAAAAAATGTTTTTTTTATATATTGGAAAAATATTTGCATTGAGTGAGATTGTAGTAAGTTGTGTATATCTGTCAGAGTCCTGTGCTACACAGAGGCAGCTACTCCTTTCCTTTATACCCCGGGGGGGGGGGGGGGAGTAATATCTACTATATTGTAACTCAGGGTTGGCCGGAGTAAATATCCCAGCATTCCTTCAGCTAGTGGAGCATGCTGGGACTTGTAGTAAAACGGCAGCTGGAAGGCCGCAGGCTGTACAAGGGGACTGGTCTGGTTTAAGGAGTAACAAGGTCCAAAACCCAATTTAAACTTTATAATAAAATGGGTTAAAATTAATAAGAAAAAGTATATATTTCTGGCATTATTATTATTCCCAGGCTTTTTTGGGAAATTAAGCTGCCATCTTGTTTGCTGCTTTCATTTATTTTGAGTCCCTACTTCCTGATTTCTACAAGCACAATCAAAACAAACCAGCAGCCCACTGGAAGCCCTCTGTATAACCAAACCCCATCCCCCTCCTCCCAGCTGCAGCTTATTAGGATCTGAGATAAAGAGCAGCTCAGTGTTCAACACTTTAACGAGCCGAGAACAAACTCCACTCTCTTTAATCAGTTCCCCAATTAGTCCAACGTGTATTTACTGTATTCACTTTGCTGCCATTTGTTTTCATTCTCTGTTTTGTCATTTTATTTGCAATGAAAAGGTTGTGGGAAATTTATACACTGAAACCAAATATAGTCATTTTCTGGATATAAAATATCATAACAAGGTTACAGATATATAGAAACATTGGGGTAACAGTCACCCCGCTATAGTTCCAGGGGTACCCAGGGCACAAATAAGCACTCACCCCAAATCCCCCCTAACTGGCCTTCAGGCTGGGCCCCCTTAGCCCATAACAAGGTTACAGATATATAGAAACATTGGGGTAACAGTCACCCCGCTATAGTTCCAGGGGTACCCAGGGCACAAATAAGCCCTCACCCCAAATCCCCCCCTAACTGGCCTTCAGGCTGGGCCCCCTTAGCCCATAACAAGGTTACAGATATATAGAAACATTGGGGTAACAGTCACCCCGCTATAGTTCCAGGGGTACCCAGGGCACAAATAAGCACTCACCCCAAATCCCCCCCTAACTGGCCTTCAGGCTGGGCCCCCTTAGCCCATAACAAGGTTACAGATATATAGAAACATTGGGGTAACAGTCACCCCGCTATAGTTCCAGGGGTACCCAGGGCACAAATAAGCACTCACCCCAAATCCCCTCCTAACTGGCCTTCAGGCTGGGCCCCCTTAGCCCATAACAAGGTTACAGATATATAGAAACATTGGGGTAACAGTCACCCCGCTATAGTTCCAGGGGTACCCAGGGCACAAATAAGCACTCACCCCAAATCCCCCCCTAACTGGCCTTCAGGCTGGGCCCCCTTAGCCCATAACAAGGTTACAGATATATAGAAACATTGGGGTAACAGTCACCCTGCTATAGTTCCAGGGGTACCCAGGGCACAAATAAGCACTCACCCCAAATCCCCCCCTAACTGGCCTTCAGGCTGGGCCCCCTTAGCCCATAACAAGGTTACAGATATATAGAAACATTGGGGTAACAGTCACCCCACTATAGTTCCAGGGGTACCCAGGGCACAAATAAGCACTCACCCCAAATCCCCCCCTAACTGGCCTTCAGGCTGGGCCCCCTTAGCCCATAACAAGGTTACAGATATATAGAAACATTGGGGTAACAGTCACCCTGCTATAGTTCCAGGGGTACCCAGGGCACAAATAAGCACTCACCCCAAATCCCCCCCTAACTGGCCTTCAGGCTGGGCCCCCTTAGCCCATAACAAGGTTACAGATATATAGAAACATTGGGGTAACAGTCGCCCCCCTATAGTTCCAGGGGTACCCACAGTAAGTGGATATTTTGGGGGACTGTCCCCCTGTATCAGTAACAATGAGAGAATTACAGGACAAACTGTATAAAAGGTCTAAGTCCACGTATCAAGCAATAAGTTAAAGGGACGCCGAGGGGCAGCAAGTAGAGGAAATTGCTTGGGTTTCTCTAATTTATCCTTATTAAATGGCGTTTGGGGGTGACGCCAATCTGAGCCATTCAGTTCATATAATTCATTTGCCGCCGGCGTCACGTTATCCTGTGTGAGTGTTATTGGTCCCTTCGGAACCCTCAATCCGTTCTTTGTTTTGTGATAGTGACACGAGGCCGACCAACCGCAATATCAACCTTGAAAATAAAAATCTTTAAAAAAAAAAACAACAAAAAAATGCAAAAAATTTTCACGGCCTCGAGAATCCGGGATCATTTTCTGCCGATTTCTTTAACCCCTCGCTTTGTGCCTCGGAGTGGTGTGACGTGCGCGCTTTCGCTGTGTGTAATGGGGAGGTGTCGGGCTGTGTCGCTGTGTCGGTGCAAGAAAAGTGTTAATAAAATGCTATTTATCTTTTTGTATAAAAGGAAGAAAATGTACAAGATAAACAAGATATTGTTTTATTCTTAAACTGCGGTGTGTGATTTGTACTGAGGGGCGGAGTCACGGGGAGACGTGGGGAGTGAGCTCTCTTAACAGCCATTGGCCCTTATTATTCCCCGCCCCCAGCCTCGCTGTCATTTCAACTGTAGCTTAGGGCCTGCAAGTGGCAACACGGATAGAAAAATTGTTAATCTCCCCCCTCCCCCTAATCTTGTCCTACTGTCTCCATCTTGTCCTACTGTCTCCATCCATCTTGTCCTACTGTCTCCATCTTGTCCTACTGTCTCCATCTCGTCCTACTGTCTCCATCTTGTCCTACTGTCTCCATCTCGTCCTACTGTCTCCATCTTGCCCTACTGTCTCCATCCATCTTGTCCTACTGTCTCCATCTTGTCCTACTGTCTCCATCTTGTCCTACTGTCTCCATCTTGTCCTACTGTCTCCATCTTGTCCTACTGTCTCCATCTCGTCCTACTGTCCCCATCTCGTCCTACTGTCTCCATCTCGTCCTACTGTCTCCATCTCGTCCTACTGTCTCCATCTTCTCCTACTGTCTCCATCTTCTCTTACTGTCTCCATCTTGTCCTACTGTCTCCATCTTGTCCTACTGTCTCCATCTTGTCCTACTGTCTCCATCTTGTCCTACTGTCTCCATCCATCTTGTCCTACTGTCTCCATCTTGTCCTACTGTCTCCATCTTGTCCTACTGTCTCCATCTTGTCTTACTGTCCCCATCTTGTCCTACTGTCTCCATCTTGCCCTACTGTCTCTATCTTGCCCTACTGCCTCCATCTTGCCCTACTGTCTCCATCTTGCCCTACTGTCTCCATCTTGCCCTACTGTCTCCATCTTACCCTACTGTCTCCATCTTGCCCTACTGTCTCCATCTTGCCCTACTGTCTCCATCTTGCCCTAATGTCTCCATCTTGCGCTACTGTCTCCATCTTGTCTTACTGTCTCCATCTTGCCCTACTGCCTCCATCTTGCCCTACTGTCTCCATCTTGCCCTAATGTCTCTATCTTGCCCTACTGTCTCCATCTTGCCCTAATGTCTCCATCTTGCGCTACTGTCTCCATCTTGTCTTACTGTCTCCATCTTGCCCTATTGTCTCCATCTTGCCCTACTGTCTCCATCTTGCCCTAATGTCTCCATCTTGCGCTACTGTCTCCATCTTGTCCTACTGTCTCAATCTTGCCCTACTGTCTCCATCTTGCCCTACTGTCTCCACCTTGCCCTACTGTCTCCATCTTGCCCTACTGTCTCCATCTTGCCCTACTGTCTCCATCTTGCCCTACTGTCTCTATCTTGCCCTACTGCCTCCATCTTGCCCTACTGTCTCCATCTTGCCCTACTGTCTCCATCTTGTCCTAATGTCTCCATGTTGTGCTACTGTCTCCATCTTGCCCTACTGTCTCCATCTTGTCCTAATGTCTCCATGTTGTGCTACTGTCTCCATCTTGCCCTACTGTCTCCACCTTGCCCTACTGTTTCCATCTTGCCCTACTGTCTCCATCTTGCCCTACTGTCTCCATCTTGCCCTACTGCCTCCATCTTGCCCTACTGTCTCCATCTTTCCCTACTGTCTCCATCTTGCCCTACTGTCTCCACCTTGCCCTACTGTCTCCATCTTGCCCTACTGTCTCCATCTTGCCCTACTGTCTCCATCTTGCCCTACTGTCTCTATCTTGCCCTACTGCCTCCATCTTGCCCTACTGTCTCCATCTTGCCCTACTGTCTCCATCTTGCCCTACTGTCTCCATCTTGTCCTACTGTCTCCATCTTGCCCTACTGTCTCCATCTTGTCCTACTGTCTCCATCTTGCCCTACTGTCTCCATCTTGTCCTAATGTCTCCATCTTGTGCTACTGTCTCCATCTTGCCCTACTGTCTCCATCTTGCCCTACTGTCTCCATCTTGCCCTAATGTCTCCATCTTGTGCTACTGTCTCCATCTTGCCCTACTGTCTCCACCTTGCCCTACTGTCTCCATCTTGCCCTACTGTCTCCATCTTGCCCTACTGTCTCCATCTTGCCCTACTGCCTCCATCTTGCCCTACTGTCTCCATCTTGCCCTACTGTCTCCATCTTGTCCTACTGTCTCCATCTTGTTGTACTGTCTCCATCTTGCCCTACTGTCTCCATCTTGTTGTACTGTCTCCATCTTGTCCTACTGTCTCCATCTTGTCCTACTGTCTCCATCTTGTTGTACTGTCTCCATCTTGTCCTACTGTCTCCATCTTGTTGTACTGTCTCCATCTTGTTGTACTGTCTCCATCTTGCACTACTGTCTCCATCTTGCCCTACTGTCTCCATCTTGCCCTACTGTCTCCATCTTGCCCTACTGTCTCCATCTTGCCCTACTGCCTCCATCTTGCCCTACTGTCTCCATCTTGCCCTACTGTCTCCATCTTGTCCTACTGTCTCCATCTTGTCCTACTGTCTCCATCCATCTTGTCCTACTGTCTCCATCTTGTCCTACTGTCTCCATCTTGTCCTACTGTCTCCATCTTGTCCTACTGTCTCCATCTCGTCCTACTGTCCCCATCTTGTCCTACTGTCTCCATCTCGTCCTACTGTCTCCATCTCGTCCTACTGTCTCCATCTTGTCCTACTGTCTCCATCTTCTCTTACTGTCTCCATCTTGTCCTACTGTCTCCATCTTGTCCTACTGTCTCCATCTTGTCCTACTGTCTCCATCCATCTTGTCCTACTGTCTCCATCTTGTCCTACTGTCTCCATCTTGTCCTACTGTCTCCATCTTGTCTTACTGTCCCCATCTTGTCCTACTGTCTCCATCTTGCCCTACTGTCTCTATCTTGCCCTACTGCCTCCATCTTGCCCTACTGTCTCCATCTTGCCCTACTGTCTCCATCTTGCCCTACTGTCTCCATCTTACCCTACTGTCTCCATCTTGCCCTACTGTCTCCATCTTGCCCTACTGTCTCCATCTTGCCCTAATGTCTCCATCTTGCGCTACTGTCTCCATCTTGTCTTACTGTCTCCATCTTGCCCTACTGCCTCCATCTTGCCCTACTGTCTCCATCTTGCCCTAATGTCTCTATCTTGCCCTACTGTCTCCATCTTGCCCTAATGTCTCCATCTTGCGCTACTGTCTCCATCTTGTCTTACTGTCTCCATCTTGCCCTACTGTCTCCATCTTGCCCTACTGTCTCCATCTTGCCCTAATGTCTCCATCTTGCGCTACTGTCTCCATCTTGTCCTACTGTCTCAATCTTGCCCTACTGTCTCCATCTTGCCCTACTGTCTCCACCTTGCCCTACTGTCTCCATCTTGCCCTACTGTCTCCATCTTGCCCTACTGTCTCCATCTTGCCCTACTGTCTCTATCTTGCCCTACTGCCTCCATCTTGCCCTACTGTCTCCATCTTGCCCTACTGTCTCCATCTTGTCCTAATGTCTCCATGTTGTGCTACTGTCTCCATCTTGCCCTACTGTCTCCATCTTGTCCTAATGTCTCCATGTTGTGCTACTGTCTCCATCTTGCCCTACTGTCTCCACCTTGCCCTACTGTTTCCATCTTGCCCTACTGTCTCCATCTTGCCCTACTGTCTCCATCTTGCCCTACTCCTGCCCTACTGCCCCATCTTGCCCTACTGCTCCATCTTGCCCTACTGTCTCCATCTTGCCCTACTGTCTCCATCTTGCCCTACTGTCTCCATCTTGCCCTACTGTCTCCATCTTGCCCTACTGTCTCCATCTTGCCCTACTGTCTCCATCTTGCCCTACTGTCTCCATCTTGCCCTACTGTCTCCATCTTGCCCTACTGTCTCCATCTTGCCTACTGTCTCCATCTTCTACTGTCTCCATCTTGCCCTACTGTCTCCATCTTGTCCTACTGTCTCCATCTTGCCCTACTGTCTCCATCTTGTCCTAATGTCTCCATCTTGTGCTACTGTCTCCATCTTGCCCTACTGTCTCCATCTTGCCCTACTGTCTCCATCTTGCCCTAATGTCTCCATCTTGTGCTACTGTCTCCATCTTGCCCTACTGTCTCCACCTTGCCCTACTGTCTCCATCTTGCCCTACTGTCTCCATCTTGCCCTACTGTCTCCATCTTGCCCTACTGCCTCCATCTTGCCCTACTGTCTCCATCTTGCCCTACTGTCTCCATCTTGTCCTACTGTCTCCATCTTGTTGTACTGTCTCCATCTTGCCCTACTGTCTCCATCTTGTTGTACTGTCTCCATCTTGTCCTACTGTCTCCATCTTGTTGTACTGTCTCCATCTTGTCCTACTGTCTCCATCTTGTTGTACTGTCTCCATCTTGTTGTACTGTCTCCATCTTGCACTACTGTCTCCATCTTGCCCTACTGTCTCCATCTTGCCCTACTGTCTCCATCTTGCCCTACTGTCTCCATCTTGCCCTACTGTCTCCATCTTGCCCTACTGCCTCCATCTTGCCCTACTGTCTCCATCTTGTCCTACTGTCTCCATCTTGTCCTACTGCCTCCATCTTGTCCTACTGTCTCCATCTTGTCCTACTGTCTCCATCTTGTCCTACTGTCTCCATCTTGTCGTACTTTCAGAGGGCTGCTGCTGAGAAACCCATGAAGGTACCAGGGGCGGCAAAAAGACAAAAAGAAAACATAATTCTAAGCAACTTTGCAATATACACTCATTACTAATTTACAATGGTTCCTGACATGTTTGTATATATAATTGCCAATAGAAGCAGAGTTTATTTGTCCTTCTCTATTCCCTGCCCTGGGGGCTCAGGCATATGAAACACTGTAACACAAGGCAGCAGTCTGACAGACCTGACTCGCTGGGGGAGACTGAGCTTTGCAACATTGTTCAAACAGTGAGGAGTCTTTCAATAGCAATTACATTTGCACAAAACTTTTAAAGCAATAAACCTTTGTACTAAATTCATACTGCCAAGTTGCCGGAAGCAGTGAGCACAGGCCCTCTGAGTATATGAGTCTTCCCAAGCACTGCCTGGCTCTCTGCCCTGCCATAAAGCAAGGTACTGGGGCTGTAGGCCCGGGGCACTGTGTAGTCGCAGGGAGTGACTCGCTGCATTGCTGAAAACTCATCAATACATACCTCTCACTGCGCTGACCCCTTTCTGCTGGTTAGACACTAATATTATATTATAATGGTACAGTTGTACAATCCCTCCACTCCCAATGCATCAGCATTAAATGTCCGTCACTATATAGAAACAGGAGCTATATGCTGCAGCACAGCAGTAAAGTGTGCCTGAGTCTGAGCTTTCAGAAGGAGCCAGTGATACACATTAGAACTGCTTTCAGCTAACCTATTGTTTCTCCTACCCCCATGTAACTGGAGGAGTCCCAAGCCGGACTTGGATTTCTTACTATTGAGTGCTGTTCTGATACCCACTTCGCTTTCTCATTATGAATCTTTACTCATCCTGGGGGAGTCCTGGGGGGTGGGGGGGGGCAATGGCCCTCCTGGCCCCCCCAGTTGAGATGCCTATGAACGACAGGGTGTACTGAGCAGGCACAGCCAGGAATTATAAGTTCTCCCTTTCTCTTATTAGTCACAAAATCCCTTAAATTCAGGTTTCAGATTCTGTCTGGGTCCAAACAGAGGTTCTGTCTGATAAACCATAAGGAGGTGAATGAACCCCTCAGTGACTGCTAATATCCTTATCATTTACAGTAGGGGGTACATTATCCCTTATAATACATGAGTGATACTCAGAGTTCCCTGTATAACTCAGCCTGCAGCCTTGTGCCTTTATATGGGCACAGAGCCCCTCAGTGACTGCTAATATCCTTATCATTTACAGTAGGGGGTACAGTATCCCTTATAATACATGAGTGATACTCAGAGTTCCCTGTATAACTCAGCCTGCAGCCTTGTGCCTTTATATGGGGGGCACAGAACCCCTCAGTGACTGCTAATATCCTTATCATTTACAGTAGGGGGTACAGTATCCCGTATAATACATGAGTGATACTCAGAGTTCCCTGTATAACTCAGCCTGCAGCCTTGTGCCTTTATATGGGGGGCACAGAACCCCTCAGTGACTGCTAATATCCTTATCATTTACAGTAGGGGGTACATTATCCCTTATAATACATGAGTGATACTCAGAGTTCCCTGTATAACTCAGCCTGCAGCCTTGTGCCTTTATATGGGGGGCACAGAACCCCTCAGTGACTGCTAATATCCTTATCATTTACAGTAGGGGGTACATTATCCCTTATAATACATGAGTGATACTCAGAGTTCCCTGTATAACTCAGCCTGCAGCCTTGTGCCTTTATATGGGGGGCACAGAACCCCTCAGTGACTGCTAATATCCTTATCATTTACAGTAGGGGGTACATTATCCCTTATAATACATGAGTGATACTCAGAGTTCCCTGTATAACTCAGCCTGCAGCCTTGTGCCTTTATATGGGGGGCACAGAACCCCTCAGTGACTGCTAATATCCTTATCATTTACAGTAGGGGGTACATTATCCCTTATAATACATGAGTGATACTCAGAGTTCCCTGTATAACTCAGCCTGCAGCCTTGTGCCTTTATATGGGGGGCACAGAACCCCTCAGTGACTGCTAATATCCTTATCATTTACAGTAGGGGGTACATTATCCCTTATAATACATGAGTGATACTCAGAGTTCCCTGTATAACTCAGCCTGCAGCCTTGTGCCTTTATATGGGGGGCACAGAACCCCTCAGTGACTGCTAATATCCTTATCATTTACAGTAGGGGGTACATTATCCCTTATAATACATGAGTGATACTCAGAGTTCCCTGTATAACTCAGCCTGTAGCCTTGTGCCTTTATATGGGGGGCACAGAACCCCTCAGTGACTGCTAATATCCTTATCATTTACAGTAGGGGGTACAGTATCCCGTATAATACATGAGTGATACTCAGAGTTCCCTGTATAACTCAGCCTGCAGCCTTGTGCCTTTATATGGGGGGCACAGAACCCCTCAGTGACTGCTAATATCCTTATCATTTACAGTAGGGGGTACATTATCCCTTATAATACATGAGTGATACTCAGAGTTCCCTGTATAACTCAGCCTGCAGCCTTGTGCCTTTATATGGGGGGCACAGAACCCCTCAGTGACTGCTAATATCCTTATCATTTACAGTAGGGGGCACATTATCCCTTATAATACATGAGTGATACTCAGAGTTCCCTGTATAACTCAGCCTGCAGCCTTGTGCCTTTATATGGGGGGCACAGAACCCCTCAGTGACTGCTAATATCCTTATCATTTACAGTAGGGGGCACATTATCCCTTATAATACATGAGTGATACTCAGAGTTCCCTGTATAACTCAGCCTGCAGCCTTGTGCCTTTATATGGGGGGCACAGAACCCCTCAGTGACTGCTAATATCCTTATCATTTACAGTAGGGGGTACATTATCCCTTATAATACATGAGTGATACGCAGAGTTCCCTGTATAACTCAGCCTGCAGCCTTGTGCCTTTATATGGGGGGCACAGAACCCCTCAGTGACTGCTAATATCCTTATCATTTACAGTAGGGGGTACATTATCCCTTATAATACATGAGTGATACTCAGAGTTCCCTGTATAACTCAGCCTGCAGCCTTGTGCCTTTATATGGGCACAGAACCCCTCAGTGACTGCTAATATCCTTATCATTTACAGTAGGGGGTACATTATCCCTATAATACATGTAATGCACGCAGAAATGTATTTCCTTTAGTTTCCCTTTCCCAGTAGTTTCCCTATAGGTTTCCTGCTGACAGTGCAGTAGTGGGGGCCGCTGACAGGCCGCAGATAAGGAGTAATTGAGGGGCATTTACTGTATAAATAACCCGACATTACAAGGGAATTGTTATCTGATAGAGGATTAAGGTGAGAGATCAATTAGAATCTGTAGTGCGGGGAGAGATTGGCCAATTGTTCCTGTAAGTGGGATAAACGGCCCTGACCTGCCGGGGGATATTGTGCCTTTGTGCCCCTAATATATCTTGATTGAGGCTTTGACTACAGTTAAACAGCCGTGTGTGTTCCCTCAATTTTACTTAATGGCAGAAAATTACCGTCTGTTTGATGACAGCCCAACCGCGTCCTATAGAGAGGGAAGTGCTTAAAGGGCCAGCGCCATGATATTTATGGGGCACTTTTTATCTCTAAATGACACTGTTACACAGCAAATAATTCCCTCTGCCATTTAACCTTTTATTCTTGAACCAACAAATGTATTTGTAGCTGTAATATTGGTGTGTAGGCGCCATCTCAGTGCCTTGTGCCTGAGTCTGAGCTTTCAGCCAGCGCTACACATTAGAACTGCTTTCAGCTAACCTATTGTTTCTCCTACTCCCATGTAACTGGAGGAGTCCCAAGCCGGACTTGGATTTCTTACTATTGAGTGCTATTCTGATACCTACTGGGAGCTGCTATCTTGCTCCCTTCCCATTGTTCTGCTGATCGGCTGCTGGGGGGGAGGGGGGGGGGATATCACTCCAACTTGCAGCGCAGCAGTAAAGTGTGCCTGAAGTTTATCAGAGCACAGGTCACAGAGCATTCTGTTACAGTGGCACAGATCCTATCTGATCCCCCCCCCCCCCATTGTAAGCAGCAGTCCTGCCCTGCTTTATGGCTGAGATTCTAGCTATCTGTATAACAGAGCATTCTGTCACAGTGGCACAGATCCTATCTGATCCCCCCATTGTAAGCAGCAGTCCTGCCCTGCTTTATGGCTGAGATTCTAGCTATCTGTATAACAGAGCATTCTGTCACAGTGGCACAGATCCTATCTGATCCCCCCCCCCATTGTAAGCAGCAGTCCTGCCCTGCTTTATGGCTGAGATTCTAGCTATCTGTATAACAGAGCATTCTGTCACAGTGGCACAGATCCTATCTGATCCCCCCATTGTAAGCAGCAGTCCTGCCCTGCTTTATGGCTGAGATTCTAGCTATCTGTATAACAGAGCATTCTGTCACAGTGGCACAGATCCTATCTGATCCCCCCATTGTAAGCAGCAGTCCTGCCCTGCTTTATGGCTGAGATTCTAGCTATCTGTATAACAGAGCAGGGCAGGACTGCTGCTTACAATGGGGGGGGGGGGGGGGGGTCAGATAGGATCTGTTCCACTGTGACAGAATGCTCTGTTATACAGATAGCTAGAATCTCAGCCATAAAGCAGGGCAGGACTGCTGCTTACAATGGGGGGATCAGATAGGATCTGTGCCACTGTGACAGAATGCTCTGTTATACAGATAGCTAGAATCTCAGCCATAAAGCAGGGCAGGACTGCTGCTTACAATGGGGGGGGATCAGATAGGATCTGTGCCACTGTGACAGAATGCTCTGTTATACAGATAGCTAGAATCTCAGCCATAAAGCAGGGCAGGACTGCTGCTTACAATGGGGGGGATCAGATAGGATCTGTGCCACTGTGACAGAATGCTCTGTTATACAGATAGCTAGAATCTCAGCCATAAAGCAGGGCAGGACTGCTGCTTACAATGGGGGGATCAGATAGGATCTGTGCCACTGTGACAGAATGCTCTGTTATACAGATAGCTAGAATCTCAGCCATAAAGCAGGGCAGGACTGCTGCTTACAATGGGGGGATCAGATAGGATCTGTGCCACTGTGACAGAATGCTCTGTTATACAGATAGCTAGAATCTCAGCCATAAAGCAGGGCAGGACTGCTGCTTACAATGGGGGGGATCAGATAGGATCTGTGCCACTGTGACAGAATGCTCTGTTATACAGATAGCTAGAATCTCAGCCATAAAGCAGGGCAGGACTGCTGCTTACAATGGGGGGGATAGGATCTGTGCCACTGTGACAGAATGCTCTGTTATACAGATAGCTAGAATCTCAGCCATAAAGCAGGGCAGGACTGCTGCTTACAATGGGGGGGATAGGATCTGTGCCACTGTGACAGAATGCTCTGTTATACAGATAGCTAGAATCTCAGCCATAAAGCAGGGCAGGACTGCTGCTTACAATGGGGGGGATCAGATAGGATCTGTGCCACTGTGACAGAATGCTCTGTTATACAGATAGCTAGAATCTCAGCCATAAAGCAGGGCAGGACTGCTGCTTACAATGGGGGGATCAGATTGAATCAGTACATGGTGCCTTTAATTAAAAGCTCATCGCTCGTTACTGAATGTCTCATCGCCCGACTCGCAATTCTCGGTGGGGCACAATGCGCCGGGGGCTCAAGGCTGCAGGAATAAAGCCGCCAGGATTCAATAGGGACGGAACAAAGCGGCTCGTGTGATGCTTCTGAGTGTCTCCCCGTTACTGCGGCAACCGCTGCCCCCGAATGAAAAGAATATTTTGTTGTTTTTCAATGGAGAATGTCCTTGTGGCTAAGTGCCTGCGGGTATAGTAGAACTGCAACCTCTCAGCCTACGCCGGAGCCGAGCGCAACTCCCTCATATGTTCCCTGGCGTCTTCTCCCCCTAACTCTATTGTCACAGGGTCTCAGCAACTGTATCACATGTTCCCCCTGCGCAGCGACTAATGTATCCCCCGTGTTACCTGCCCCAGTGAGCTTACAATCTAAGGCCCCTATCACATTCCCATCAGTCCCTGCCCCAGTGAGCTTACAATCTAAGGTCTCTATCACATTCCCATCAGTCCCTGCCCCAGTGAGCTTACAATCTAAGGTCCCTATCACATTCCCATCAGTCCCTGCCCCAGTGAGCTTACAATCTAAGGTCCCTATCCCATTCCCATCAGTCCCTGCCCCAGTGAGCTTACAATCTAAGGTCCCTATCCCATTCCCATCAGTCCCTGCCTCAGTGAGCTTACAATCTAAGGTCCCTATCCCATTCCCATCAGCCCCTGCCCCAGTGAGCTTACAATCTAAGGTCCCTATCCCATTCCCATCAGTCCCTGCCCCAGTGAGCTTACAATCTAAGGTCCCTATCACATTCTCATCAGTCCCTGCCCCAGTGAGCTTACAATCTAAGGTCCCTATCACATTCCCATCAGCCCCTGCCCCAGTGAGCTTACAATCTAAGGTCCCTATCACATTCCCATCAGCCCCTGCCCCAGTGAGCTTACAATCTAAGGTCCCTATCACATTCCCATCAGTTCCTGCCCCAGTGAGCTTACAATCTAAGGTCCCTATCACATTCCCATCAGTCCCTGCCCCAGTGAGCTTACAATCTAAGGTCCCTATCACATTCCCATCAGCCCCTGCCCCAGTGAGCTTACAATCTAAGGTCCCTATCACATTCCCATCAGTCCCTGCCCCAGTGAGCTTACAATCTAAGGTCCCTATCCCATTCCCATCAGTCCCTGCTCCAGTGAGCTTACAATCTAAGGTCCCTATCACATTCCCATCAGCCCCTGCCCCAGTGAGCTTACAATCTAAGGTCCCTATCACATTCCCATCAGCCCCTGCCCCAGTGAGCTTACAATCTAAGGTCTCTATCACATTCCCATCAGCTCCTGCCCCAGTGAGCTTACAATCTAAGGTCCCTATCACATTCCCATCAGCCCCTGCCCCAGTGAGCTTACAATCTAAGGTCCCTATCACATTCCCATCAGTCCCTGCCCCAGTGAGCTTACAATCTAAGGTCCCTATCACATTCCCATCAGTCCCTGCCCCAGTGAGCTTACAATCTAAGGTCCCTATCACATTCCCATCAGTCCCTGCCCCAGTGAGCTTACAATCTAAGGTCCCTATCCCATTCCCATCAGTCCCTGCTCCAGTGAGCTTACAATCTAAGGTCCCTATCACATTCCCATCAGCCCCTGCCCCAGTGAGCTTACAATCTAAGGTCCCTCATCCACAGCCCCTAACCCCCCCCAGTGGCTTAATCTAGGTTCTATCACATTCCCATCAGCTCCTGCCCCAGTGAGCTTACAATCTAAGGTCCCTATCACATTCCCATCAGTCCCTGCCCCAGTGAGCTTACAATCTAAGGTCCCTATCCCATTCCCATCAGTCCCTGCCCCAGTGAGCTTCCAATCTAAGGTCCCTATCCCATTCCCATCAGTCCCTGCCCCAGTGAGCTTACAATCTAAGGTCCCTATCCCATTCCCATCAGCCCCTGCCCCAGTGAGCTTACAATCTAAGGTCCCTATCACATTCCCATCAGTCCCTGCCCCAGTGAGCTTACAATCTAAGGTCCCTATCCCATTCCCATCAGCCCCTGCCCCAGTGAGCTTACAATCTAAGGTCCCTATCTCATTCCCATCAGTCCCTGCCCCAGTGAGCTTACAATCTAAGGTCCCTATAACATTCCCATCAGTCCCTGCCCCAGTGAGCTTACAATCTAAGGTCCCTATCCCATTCCCATCAGCCCCTGCCCCAGTGAGCTTACAATCTAAGGTCCCTATCACATTCCCATCAGCCCCTGCCCCAGTGAGCTTACAATCTAAGGTCCCTATCCCATTCCCATCAGTCCCTGCCCCAGTGAGCTTAC
Source organism: Xenopus tropicalis (assembly GCF_000004195.4). NCBI lineage: Eukaryota > Metazoa > Chordata > Amphibia > Anura > Pipidae > Xenopus > Xenopus tropicalis. Next base: position 5,419,661 of record NC_030680.2, on the reverse strand, counting down.
AATCTAAGGTCCCTATCACATTCCCATCAGTCCCTGCCCCAAGTGAGCTTATAATCTAAGGTCCCTATCACATTCCCATCAGCCCCTGCCCCAGTGAGCTTACAATCTAAGGTCCCTATCCCATTCCCATCAGCCCCTGCCCCAGTGAGCTTACAATCTAAGGTCCCTATCCCATTCCCATCAGTCCCTGCCCCAGTGAGCTTACAATCTAAGGTCCCTATCACATTCCCATCAGTCCCTGCCCCAGTGAGCTTACAATCTAAGGTCCCTATCCCATTCCCATCAGTCCCTGCCCCAGTGAGCTTACAATCTAAGGTCCCTATCCCATTCCCATCAGCCCCTGCCCCAGTGAGCTTACAATCTAAGGTCCCTATCACATTCCCATCAGTCCCTGCCCCAGTGAGCTTACAATCTAAGGTCCCTATCCCATTCCCATCAGCCCCTGCCCCAGTGAGCTTACAATCTAAGGTCCCTATCACATTCCCATCAGTCCCTGCCCCAGTGAGCTTACAATCTAAGGTCTCTATCACATTCCCATCAGTCCCTGCCCCAGTGAGCTTACAATCTAAGGTCCCTATCACATTCCCATCAGTCCCTGCCCCAGTGAGCTTACAATCTAAGGTCTCTATCACATTCCCATCAGTCCCTGCCCCAGTGAGCTTACAATCTAAGGTCCCTATCCCATTCCCATCAGCGCCTGCCCCAGTGAGCTTACAATCTAAGGTCCCTATCCCATTCCCATCAGCGCCTGCCCCAGTGAGCTTACAACCATTTGCAAAAAACTTTAAAAATGACCCCCACAGTGTTTGGAACGATTTCTGGGTGGGGTTCTGAGTGGGGTTTAGTGGGTTCTAAGTGGTGGATAGTGGATTCTGGTTGCGGGATAGTGGGTTCTGGGTGGGGGATAGTGGGTTCTGAGTGGGGGGTAATGGAGTGGGGGACAGTGGGTTCTGAGTGGGGGGGTAGTGGATTCTGGGTGGGGGATAGTGGATTCTGGGTGGGGGATAGTGGTTTCTGAGTGGGGGTAATGGAGTGGGGGATAGTGGGTTCTGAGTGGGGGGTAGTGGATTCTGGGTGGGGGATAGTGGATTCTGGGTGGGGGATAGTGGGTTCTGAGTGGGGGGTAGTGGATTCTGGGTGGGGGATAGTGGGTTCTGGGTGGGGGATAGTAGGTTCTGGGTGGGGGATAGTGGGTTCTGGGTGGGGGATAGTGGGTTCTGGGTGGGGGATAGTAGGTTCTGAGTGGGGGATAGTAGGTTCTGGGTGGGGGATAGTAGGTTATGAGTGGGGGATAGTAGGTTCTGGGTGGGGGATAGTAGGTTCTGAGTGGGGGATAGTAGGTTCTGGGTGGGGGATAGTAGGTTCTGAGTGGGGGATAGTAGGTTCTGGGTGGGGGATAGTGGATTCTGGGTGGGGGAAAGTGGATTCTGGGTGGGGGATAGTGGGTTCTGGGTGGGGGATAGTCGGTTCAGAGTGGGGGATAGTGGGTTCTGGGTGGGGGATAGTGGGTTACTTTTCCTGATGGTTTCACACAAACTGACTGAATCCTATAACTGAGCTTGATATAAAGGAACTAAGGGGTAATAAGGGGAAATAAGGGGTTAATAAATGAATCAACATCAAATTCATTCTCATCCCTGATCTCTTGTTTGCGTTTCACCCTGTGGCCCCTGAGCGGAGGGACCCGTCCCAGAGTGAAGCTGCTGATTAGACGGAGCCGGTCAGTAGAATTCTATTATTAGCCCCGCCCCCTCCTCTCTGCCCCCCTCTCCCCCCCCCCACTTCCACTTGATTCAAAGAGCAACATCTGTTCCTGAAAGACAGAAATGTATTTCATTTATTGAGCTTTTTCCCCCCTCGTGTTATTATTGATCCTTCCCTGGTATTTGTCTTAATGTATAATACATGGGATTTGTTTTAAAGGGGAACTCAACCCAAAAACTATTGGTTTTTTTTGCCTAATGGCAGAACATATAATTCTGAGCAACTCCCCAATATCCATTCATTCCTCATTCTCACTGGGTTTATAGTTATGTGTAACTGTCACTGTGTCTGTCCCTTTCCCTTCCCTGCACTGCTGGTTCTGACTCCTGATACAACTCCCCAATACCCATTCATTCCTCATTCTCACTGGGTTTATAGTTATGTGTAACTGTCACTGTGTCTGTCCCTTTCCCTTCCCTGCACTGCTGGTTCTGACTCCTGATACAACTCCCCAATATCCATTCATTCCTCATTCTCACTGGGTTTATAGTTATGTGTAACTGTCACTGTGTCTGTCCCTTTCCCTTCCCTGCACTGCTGGTTCTGACTCCTGATACAACTCCCCAATATCCATTCATCCCTCATTCTCACTGGGTTTATAGTTATGTGTAACTGTCACTGTGTCTGTCCCTTTCCCTTCTCTGCACTGCTGGTTCTGACTCCTGATACAACTCCCCAATACCCATTCATTCCTCATTCTCACTGGGTTTATAGTTATGTGTAACTGTCACTGTGTCTGTCCCTTTCCCTTCCCTGCACTGCTGGTTCTGACTCCTGATACAACTCCCCAATACCCATTCATTCCTCATTCTCACTGGGTTTATAGTTATGTGTAACTGTCACTGTGCCTGTCCCTTTCCCTTCCCTGCACTGCTGGTTCTGACTCCTGATACAACTCCCCAATATCCATTCATCCCTCATTCTCACTGGGTTTATAGTTATGTGTAACTGTCACTGTGTCTGTCCCTTTCCCTTCCCTGCACTGCTGGTTCTGACTCCTGATACAACTCCCCAATATCCATTCATTCCTCATTCTCACTGGGTTTATAGTTATGTGTAACTGTCACTGTGTCTGTCCCTTTCCCTTCCCTGCACTGCTGGTTCTGACTCCTGATACAACTCCCCAATATCCATTCATCCCTCATTCTCACTGGGTTTATAGTTATGTGTAACTGTCACTGTGTCTGTCCCTTTCCCTTCTCTGCACTGCTGGTTCTGACTCCTGATACAACTCCCCAATACCCATTCATTCCTCATTCTCACTGGGTTTATAGTTATGTGTAACTGTCACTGTGTCTGTCCCTTTCCCTTCCCTGCACTGCTGGTTCTGACTCCTGATACAACTCCCCAATACCCATTCATTCCTCATTCTCACTGGGTTTATAGTTATGTGTAACTGTCACTGTGCCTGTCCCTTTCCCTTCCCTGCACTGCTGGTTCTGACTCCTGATACAACTCCCCAATATCCATTCATCCCTCATTCTCACTGGGTTTATAGTTATGTGTAACTGTCACTGTGCCTGTCCCTTTCCCTTCCCTGCACTGCTGGTTCTGACTCCTGATACAACTCCCCAATATCCATTCATCCTCATTCTCACTGGGTTTATAGTTATGTGTAACTGTCACTGTGCCTGTCCCTTTCCCTTCCCTGCACTGCTGGTTCTGACTCCTGATACAACTCCCCAATATCCATTCATTCCTCATTCTCACTGGGTTTATAGTTATGTGTAACTGTCACTGTGTCTGTCCCTTTCCCTTCCCTGCACTGCTGGTTCTGACTCCTGATACAGGGATTCCCCTGTACTAAGCACAATTCAGCAGGAACAGCCCTTTGAGTTCAATATATATATTTGACATAAAATACAAGATCTGGATAAACTACATTAAAAGTCACTTTTTTAGCATTTTCATGAATAAAGGAATCCAGTTGAGGCTGTTATTGTTGTGGGGGGGTCAGTGCATTGCCGGCTGGGGGGGTCAGTGCATTGCCGGCTGGGGGGGGGGTCAGTGCATTGCCGGCTGGGGGGGTCAGTGCATTGCCGGCTGGGGGGGGGTCAGTGCATTGCCGGCTGGGGGGGGTCAGTGCATTGCCGGCTGGGGGGTCAGTGCATTGCCGGCTGGGGGGGGGGTCAGTGCATTGCCGGCTGGGGGGGGGTCAGTGCATTGCCAGCTGGGGGGGTCAGTGCATTGCCGGCTGGGGGGGGGTCAGTGCATTGCCGGCTGGGGGGGTCAGTGCATTGCCGGCTGGGGGGGGGTCAGTGCATTGCCGGCTGGGGGGGTCAGTGCATTGCCGGCTGGGGGGGTCAGTGCATTGCCGGCTGGGGGGGGGGTCAGTGCATTGCCGGCTGGGGGGGTCAGTGCATTGCCAGCTGGGGGGGGGGTCAGTGCATTGCCGGCTGGGGGGGGGGTCAGTGCATTGCCGGCTGGGGGGGGTCAGTGCATTGCCGGCTGGGGGGGGGGTCAGTGCATTGCCCGGCTGGGGGGGTCAGTGCATTGCGGCTGGGGGGGGGTCAGTGCATTGCCGGCTGGGGGGGTCAGTGCATTGCCGCTGGGGGGGGGGTCAGTGCATTGCCGGCTGGGGGGGGGTCAGTGCATTGCCGGCTGGGGGGGGGTCAGTGCATTGCCGGCTGGGGGGGTGCATGCCGGGGGGTCAGTGCATTGGCCGGCTGGGGGGGGGTCAGTGCATTGCCGGCTGGGGGGGGTCAGTGCATTGCCGGCTGGGGGGGTCAGTGCATTGCCGGCTGGGGGGGGGTCAGTGCATTGCCGGCTGGGGGGGGTCAGTGCATTGCCGGCTGGGGGGGGGTCAGTGCATTGCCGGCTGGGGGGGTCAGTGCATTGCCGTCTGGGGGGTCAGTGCATTGCCGGCTGGGGGGTCAGTGCATTTGCCGGCTGGGGGGGGGTCAGTGCATTGCCGGCTGGGGGGGGTCAGTGCATTGCCGGCTGGGGGGGGGTCAGTGCATTGCCGGCTGGGGGGGTCAGTGCATTGCCGGCTGGGGGGGTCAGTGCATTGCCGGCTGGGGGGGTCAGTGCATTGCCGGCTGGGGGGGGGGTCAGTGCATTGCCGGCTGGGGGGGGGGTCAGTGCATTGCGGCTGGGGGGGGGTCAGTGCATTGCCGGCTGGGGGGGTCAGTGCATTGCCGGCTGGGGGGGGGGTCAGTGCATTGCCGGCTGGGGGGGGGTCAGTGCATTGCCGGCTGGGGGGGGTAGGAGTTGGCCGTTCCATATAAACCTGTCAGTGCTATTAGCAGTCGGTGTGAGTGACAGGTTTATGGGAAAGGGAAGATTCCGGGGGGGTTACTTTGGCCGCAGTTTTTGCGCCCGGATTACCCAGCGCCGTTATTGCAGGAAACGTGTGTTTTCATTGGGTTGTTTTTCAGGTAAAGCTTTAAAGTGGGTTTAGCGCTGCGTGTGGGGTACGCACTGGGCCCCATCACTAAACTGCGCTCAGAATCCAGAATACGCAGAACCGCTCCCAAGATAAAGGGAGATACATGCTGCAGCCTGCACTGGCGCCGTGCAATATAGGCTGGCAGGGGCGGAGCCAAAGCCCTCAAATGGGCCCCTGTCTGTCTGGGCCACTTCCTGCCCTGGGGCACCAGTATGATTGTGCCTTCTCCCAGCCTGTCCCATACCCCATGTCACTGCTTTAGTTGCCCTTTAAGGTGTGAGGCATAGCAGCTACAGGGCACCCTAGTCAGGTGACTGAGTGACGGGACGGGGGGGCAGTGGCTGTGACAGGTGGGTGCCTTCTTGTTGGTGCGGAGCTGACAGCCATTGTCTTGCCGGCAGCTGTGTTTGCTGCATGGGGAAATACCCATAATTCCTTTATATTTATATACAGACTGGGTTCCCTGCAGCTTCAGACTTCCCTAAAACTCCATTATTCTCCATAGTCTAGCCACAGCCTTCTCTTCCCATAGCCCCCTGTTGTGTTATATCCCTTTAACGAAGAACCAGCAGACTACGGATCACTCATGTATTATAAGGGATAATGTACCCCCTACTGTAAATGATAAGGATATTAGCAGTCACTGAGGGGTTCTGTGCCCCCCATATAAAGGCACAAGGCTGCAGGCTGAGTTATACAGGGAACTCTGAGTATCACTCATGTATTATAAGGGATAATGTACCCCCTACTGTAAATGATAAGGATATTAGCAGTCACTGAGGGGTTCTGTGCCCCCTATATAAAGGCACAAGGCTGCAGGCTGAGTTAAACAGGGAACTCTGAGTATCACTCATGTATTATAAGGGATAATGTACCCCCTACTGTAAATGATAAGGATATTAGCAGTCACTGAGGGGTTCTGTGCCCCCCATATAAAGGCACAAGGCTGCAGGCTGAGTTATACAGGGAACTCTGAGTATCACTCATGTATTATAGGGATAATGTACCCCCTACTGTAAATGATAAGGATATTAGCAGTCACTGAGGGGTTCTGTGCCCCCTATATAAAGGCACAAGGCTGCAGGCTGAGTTATACAGGGAACTCTGAGTATCACTCATGTATTATAAGGGATAATGTACCCCCTACTGTAAATGATAAGGATATTAGCAGTCACTGAGGGGTTCTGTGCCCCCCATATAAAGGCACAAGGCTGCAGGCTGAGTTATACAGGGAACTCTGAGTATCACTCATGTATTATAAGGGATAATGTACCCCCTACTGTAATGATAAGGATATTAGCAGTCACTGAGGGGTTCTGTGCCCCCCATATAAAGGCACAAGGCTGCAGGCTGAGTTATACAGGGAACTCTGAGTATCACTCATGTATTATAAGGGATAATGTACCCCCTACTGTAAATGATAAGGATATTAGCAGTCACTGAGGGGTTCTGTGCCCATTGTGAATATTAAATTCTGAATACAAGGTTTGGGGGTTCAGACCCGGTTGCTACTCTGACAGAAGAGCAGACATGGATGTGAGGCCCCGGCACTGAGTGATACAAACTGGGGAATGAATAAATGTAACACTGGGGGGGGGGGGGGAGCAGATATTTTGCTGCACAATTATCATTATCAGTAGATTGGGCTCTCGCTATTTACAATCATGTGGGAATGATAAATATTTTGAATTATAAGGAGAAGGGGGCAGTGTGTGTGTATGGGGGGGCAGTGTGTGTGTATGGGGGGGCAGTGTGTGTATATGGGGGGGCAGTGGTGTGTGTATGGGGGGCAGTGTGTGTGTATGGGGGGCAGTGTGTGTGTATGGGGGGGCAGTGTGTGTGTATGGGGGGCAGTGTGTGTGTATGGGGGGGCAGTGGTGGTGTGTATGGGGGGGCAGTGTGTGTGTATGGGGGGGCAGTGGTGTGTGTATGGGGGGGCAGTGTGGGTGTGTATGGGGGGCAGTGTGTGTGTATGGGGGGGCAAGTGTGTGTGTATGGGGGGGCAGTGTGTGTGTATGGGGGGGCAGTGTGTGTGTATGGGGGGGGCAGTGTGTGTGTATGGGGGCAGTGTGTGTGTATGGGGGGCAGTGGGTGGTGTGTATGGGGGGGAGTGTGTGTGTATGGGGGGAGTGTGTGTGTATGGGGGGCAGTGTGTGTGTATGGGGGGGCAGTGTGTGTGTATGGGGGGCAGTGTGTGTGTATGGGGGGGCAGTGTGTGTGTATGGGGGGCAGTGGGTGTGTGTATGGGGGGGCAGTGTGTGGTGTATGGGGGGGCAGTGTGTGTGTATGGGGGGGCAGTGTGTGTGTATGGGGGGCAGTGTGTGTGTATGGGGGGCAGTGTGTGTTTGGGGGCAGTGTGTGTGTATGGGGGGCAGTGTGTGTGTATGGGGGGGCAGTGTGTGTGTATGGGGGCAGTGTGTTGTATGGGGGGGCAGTGTGTGTGTATGGGGGGCAGTGTGTGTGTATGGGGGGCAGTGTGTGTGTATGGGGGGGCAGTGTGTGTGTATGGGGGGCAGTGTGTGTGTATGGGGGGGCAGTGTGTGTGTATGGGGGCAGTGTGTGTGTATGGGGGGGCAGTGGTGTGTGTATGGGGGGCAGTGTGTGTATATGGGGGGGCAGTGTGTGTGTATGGGGGGCAGTGTGTGTGTATGGGGGGGCAGTGTGTGTGTATGGGGGGGCAGTGTGTGTGTATGGGGGGCAGTGGTGTGTGTATGGGGGGGCAGTGTGTGTGTATGGGGGGGCAGTATGTGTGTATGGGGGGGCAAGTGTGTGTGTTGGGGGGGCAGTGTGTGTGTATGGGGGGCAGTGTGTGTGTATGGGGGGGCAGTGTGTGGTGTATGGGGGGCAGTGGTGTGTATATGGGGGCAGTGTGTGTGTATGGGGGGCAGTGTGTGTGTATGGGGGGGCAGTGTGTGTGTATGGGGGGGCAGTGTGTGTGTATGGGGGGCAGTGTGTGTGTATGGGGGGCAGTGTGTGTGTATGGGGGGGCAGTGTGTGTATATGGGGGGGCAGTGTGTGGTGTATGGGGGGCAGTGTGTGTGTATGGGGGGGCAGTGTGTGTGTATGGGGGGCAGTGTGTGTGTATGGGGGGGCAGTGTGTGTGTATGGGGGGCAGTGTGTGTGTATGGGGGGGCAGTGTGTGTGTATGGGGGGGAGTGTGGTGTGTATGGGGGGAGTGTGTGTGTTGGGGGCAGTGTGTGTGTATGGGGGGCAGTGTGTGTGTATGGGGGCAGTGTGTGTGTATGGGGGGCAGTGGTGTGTGTATGGGGGGGCAGTGTGTGTGTATGGGGGGCAGTGTGTGTGTATGGGGGGGCAAGTGTGTGTGTATGGGGGGGCAGTGGTGTGTGTATGGGGGGCAGTGTGTGTGTATGGGGGGCAGTGTGTGTGTATGGGGGGCAGTGTGTGTGTATGGGGGCAGTGTTGGGGCAGTGTGTGTATGGGGGGCAGTGTGTGTGTATGGGGGGGCAGTGTGTGTGTATGGGGGGCAGTGTGTGTGTATGGGGGGGCAGTATGTGTGTGTATGGGGGCAGTGTGTGGTTTGGGGGGCAGTGTTGGTGTATGGGGGGGCAGTGTGTGGTGTATGGGGGGGCAGTGTGTGTGTATGGGGGGCAGTGTGTGTGTATGGGGGGCAGTGTGTGTGTATGGGGGGGCAGTGTGTGTGTATGGGGGGGCAGTATGTGTGTGTATGGGGGGCAGTGTGTGTTGGGGGGCAGTGTGTGTGTATGGGGGCAGTATGTGTGTATGGGGGGGGGCAGTGTGTGTTTGGGGGGCCACAGGGAGGGGCTGGGGTACTGATCCCTCGTGTTCTCTTCATTTTTTCCCCCTCCTCATTATGGGGCTCAGCGCCCCCAGAAAGCAATTTGTAGCAGCGGCAGATTCCCGGGGGGTCCCCCATCTCCTGTCCCTGTGCCCCCCCCTCCCCGTGCCTGGGCTCCGCCGGACCCTCATCAATTCTTTATTTCTCTCACTGATGTCACTTTCTGTTGTTCAAGATTTTTATCTATTTATTTTTCTCTCTTCTATCTATCTATCTATGGATCTATTCTATCATCTATCTCTCTATTTTTTTGTCAATCTATCTATCTATATATCTTCTATGCATCTATCTATCTATCTAATCTATCTATCTATCTATCTATCTATGCATCTATCTATCTATGCATCTATCTATCATCTATCTATCTATCATCTATCTATCTATCATCTATCTCTCTATCTTTTTGTCAATCTATCTATATATCTATCTATGCATCTATTCTATCATCTATCTATCTATCTATCATCTATCTATATATCTATCTATGCATCTATCTATCATCTATCTATCTATCTATCTATCATCTATCTATATATCTATCTATGCATCTATCAATCATCCTATCTATCTATCATCTATCTATCTATCATCTATCTATCTATCTATCTATCTATCTATCTATGCATCTATCTATCATTCTATCTAATCTATCTATCTATCTATCTATCTATCTATCATCTATCTAATCTATCTATCTATCATCTATCTATCTATCTATCTATCATCTTATCTATCTATCTATCTATATACTTATCTATAGTACTATGTCTCTATGCATCTATCTATCTATCTATCTATCTATTTTTATCTGCATCTTATCTATCTATCTATCTATCTATCTATCTATCTATCTATCTTTTATCTGTCATTTATCTATCTATTCTATCATCTATCTATCTATCTTATCTATATCTATCTATCTATCTATCATCTATCTATCTATCTATCTTTTTATCTGTTCTATCTATTCTAATCTATCTATCTATCATTTATCTATCTATAGCTATCTATCTATCTATCTATCTTTTTTATCTGTCATTTATCTATCTATCTATCTATCTATCTATCTATCACTATCTATCTATCTATCTATCTATATTTTATCTATCTATCTATCTATCTATCTATCATCTATCTATCTATCTATCTATCTATCATCTATCGATATCTATCTATATCTATCTATCTATCTATAGCT